>NC_067226.1:49121745-49351745 GCF_019924925.1 Ctenopharyngodon idella | reverse complement strand
CGTCAGACGAAACACAATAAACGCTGTCATGTGATCTTGTGTTCGGATGCTGGTGTTTGGGAACACAATCGTGACTTTGACTCAGGCGTTTCAGAACCACCAAACCAACATTTGAGATGCTGCGATGTGATTGGTCCACTGGTCAACCCAGTTATCCAATCAGTCTCTGCTGAGACAAAGTCACATGAGTTTATTGTTGCGCATCAAGGGATTTATTCAGTTTTAGTTTATGTGCACGTCTTCTTATCGGATGAAAAACGATCCGCCTAAATTGAGCATAAAAGTTTTTTTACACGCATTTTTAGAATTTATGCACATCTTGGCATTTCCATCCAGCATTTTTTTAATGTGATATGACAAAAATCACACAAGAATTCTGTAGTCAAGTCAAGTCAAGTCACCTTTATTTATATAGTGCTTTTTACAATGTAGATTGTGTCAAAGCAGCTTTACATTGATAACTGGTACATTATTTGGCTGCACAGCAGCTCTTAAAAGAATAGTGTCAATGCAGGCAGATCAAAGCACTGTTGAATATCAGGTGTAGGTGGATGGAAACATAGCAAGTGACTTTTGGAAACCTGTAGTTCTCAGGCTGACCAAGCTCTCACGGTTATCATCTACACACGCTTGCTGCGTCCATACAGAAGAACCTGCAGATCTGAGCTTCCTCTCAGGAGAGACAAACCAATTAAAGCAGAGAATAGACGGATCCGACAGGCTGCATTGTGAAGTTCTTTCCCTCATCTCAGTACGGCAGCGTGAATTTAGAGGGTAGAGGGTGAAGAGGGAGAGAAGGGCGACTTTTGTGTCTCTGTAACAGGGGATATCGGCCTGTAATGGCCGAGCCTTACTGTTAATTAAGTTAAGGTTGTAGAGAACGGGACCTGAATTCAGGAGTGTGTGTGTGTGTGTGTGTGTGTGTGTGTGTGTGTGTGTGTGTGTGTGTGTGTGTGTCTTTGTTCAAAGCACTGCAAAAACCCACGTTTGTGTTGTGACAGAGAGGGAAATCTGTTGGCCTGTTTTAGAGCTAATTGGAAGGCAGGAAGACAGAATGAAAAATAGATTTTCCAAATTAGAAAACAGCTGAGACGACAATGGCCATAAATCCAGAGAATATTATGTGAAGGGCAATATCAGCTCTGATGATTCATCATCATTTCAGTGTGGAGATGCATGCGGGAAACGACAACGTTAGCTTTAACTCCATGAGCTCTTCATCTGCACACTGACAAAACAATGAGTTTAATGAGCCATTTGTGTTCACTATCAGACTTTCATTTCATATATTACCATATGTACTCAGAAATGCATGCCAATCTTCCGCAAGAGCTGCTGACCCGTCAGCATGATTTACCCTTTAACCTCACTGCTAGGGATGCTGGGAAATGTACGCCGTGGATTACAGAGCATGGATTAGTGGAAGTAGTAGTTTTATTGCACAGATAGCGACCTTGCTGCTTTAGAACAATCTTTATTGTATAAAATCTTTATAAAATCTTTATTGCGCTATAGAAATAAGGGTGACTTGACTTGACCAAGTGCATTTGCTTCTAGCAATAATATTAGGTTACTATAGCAACATTTTAGTTAAGAGTTGAATTTTCAAATATATTGTCCTAGGTACTTTTCCTTTTTGTTTTATGTAGTAATATTATAATTCTACTTGCATTTGTTGCTTTGAATCATTTGAACCCTTTTAACTGTCCTGCAGATGGCGCCGCGTGAGCGCCTTGGCTTTCTACCGTGTAGGAAATGTATCGCACGTAGTGCAATTAAGATGAACCCAAACCGGATTAATCCAGAAGAATCACATCTATAATTATTCTGTTAGTTGCTTGGTAGCTTTTAGTTTCATAGTTGTAGTATCGACAGTATGTGAATTAGCCACTTTGTGTATGGCTGAGGATACATTGCGTTACGTCATCGCCCTCTTTCGTTACTTCAGACGCACCTCTGGTAGCACATGCTCGATTCAGGCCCAGAACAAGACAAGGTAATAACACCTGGAGAAAGCGTCTGTTAGCATCTGCAATGGTCTGAATGGATGGATGATTTGGGTTTAGCAGCGATGGACAGCTGGGTGCCTTTAGAGCCCATTGTTCCGCCTTCTCCATCTTTTACATCTCCATGTTATTATCTGAAATTGCAGAACAGCCAAATCATATAGAAAGTCATTATGAGAACATCACAGGCAGCACATAAAGAGTCCATTTACATCAATTACTGTGAGCAGAAGTCAATGACGCGTCCCTCACGTAAAACACACACACAGCTCTGTTTGATGGGATTGAAAGTGCACATGGACAGCAGCCAATACACAACACACAGCTGGGAGAGGACGATCGTGCAGGTCAAAGGTCAGCTCTCTCTCCGCACCATCGGCTGTAGTGAGTGCTGGACTGTCATGAAAGATAGAGAGAGAGACAGAGTTTTGACTTTTAATTACTTTTTATTTTAGCAATTATTCACTTACAATGTAATCTAATTATTTTAATATACATATACACAAAACATATATGCACTCATTCAAAAAAAACACATCACATACACATAAGAGTTACCTCATACATTCATATGTAAAATTCCAACTTCCAATTGACATAAAACATTCAAACCCCAAGTTTGAGTTTAAAAGTATCAAGATCTTCTACCATTGTATAATATGTGAACTCAACAGTACTTCATCCTCCGGCCATTACCCCTTAACATGGAAACTCAATCATCTCATTAATACAATGTTGTTTTGTTTCCTTCTCTTTTAACAACTCAGACCTTAATCTTTCTATGAATTAATACCAAGCTTTACTGCAATATCCCTCGAAGACAACCATTCACCCTTACTTCAGAGAAGAGAGACTTTTATAGTGGCTTTCACCATAGCAGCCTGCATTGAATGAGAGTTCAAGTTTTTCATAGGTAATGCAGGATTATAAAGAAGAGCTTCTTCTTTGATCCAAGATCCACCTAAACGACCTTGTTCTAGAACAATTCTCAAAACATTCATGAGTTTAGAACTGTCTTATAAAAAGGTGTTAATTAGACTAATTCCACATCATATAATTCATTCAAAACAAGTGGCAATCTAGTCCCAGTCGTCCTCCTCAGGCCACATCAGCCCAACAATCATCCTTCCTATATAGAAGCCTCTGAGCAGCTTGTAGCCTACATCCTATATTAATTCATCCCCTTCATGAAGACGCAGGTAAAGTACTGCTGACCTGTCCAAACAAAGTCAATGAATGTCATTAATGACAGCAGTAGGGGGGATCCAAAACCGGCAGTTTATGCCACAGAGATGATTGTTACCTTTAATACCCATCCCCTTTAGGACAGCTGAAGAATGAGACATTTCCAGTTAGATAGCCGGATACACACTTTTTCCAACAACCCCTCCAAGTTCTTTTTCTTGTGTCTCACAACCTAAAAACACTCCTAAAAACTTAAAACCATCTTTTCTCCATATAACATTATTAGGCAGCTGTGGGACATTCAACCTCTCTGAACCACACCATAATGCCTGATGATGCACTTCAAGATTTTCTAAAACAACTTTTATAACATTACTGTCCCTAATAATAACAATTACATCATCAGCATTAAACACACCATCAATGTTCCCTGATCAGTCTTTCGTTCTAAATTAAAATATTTTGTGGGTCCATCAATGTCTTAGTTTTGAATGATTCATGGCACCTTGCACGTTATCATGCAATAAAGAATTTAGCTGAAGTTTCTTCTCAGAAAGAGAAGAATTATAGTCTGATTATTTCCACCTGTGTGTGATTAACTCGTTTGTGTTTGTCTATTTAAGCCCTGTGTTTTCACTCTTTCTTTGCAAAGTCTTGTTTGTGTTATACTGCAATTCTGAGTGCTTTATCCTGGTTCCTGTGTTATGGTCTCGATCTTCTACCTGTTTCCCTAGATTTGCCTGTGTCTTGGACTCTGTTGCTATCTGGATTGTTTGTCTTGTTGTATGGACCTTCTGCCTGTGTTTCAGAGCAGTTTGTGACAACAGCCTCCTTTTACTTTCCTTTTACACTCCCCATTCAAACTTATTACTCATTGCTATGGGTTTCTGAAAGAAAACCTACTGCAATATTCTTAATATTAAAAATTTCTGAAACTAAAGCCTGCTTTTTATTATCCCTCAGACCATTGACATTTAGAGAACCTATTCTAAGGTACTCCATGAGATAGATAGAAAGAAGAGCATAAAAAAGGGAGAAGATGCACAGATACATATGTGAAGCCATAAATGTTTATTTGGCTTTTCCTTGAGTTTTCCTTTCATTCACATTCTTTTTACACTTTAGTCTGAACCATTTCTGCTGTGATTACAGAACGATTGTACAATTTATGTGGCCAAATTACAGAAGCAACAAAGTTATCAGGGAAAAATTCTATATATATATATATGTTAGTTTTATAGAGTTCTGACATATCCGACAACCTCTCGTAATCCTTTATGTCATCCTGACTCTGAGTCATAATATCAGAAACCACATCATCCTCCTCATTCCATCATTAGCTCTATTACCACAACAGTACCATTTACACTGCTACAACTCATTATCAGCATTCTCACTCACCTCCAGTCCAATGTCCTCACTCGTCTCATCCACGGGATCTCTGTCCAAGCCTGACTTCTCTTCTGGTTTCTGTTTCAATTCCATATCCTTACGCGCCAATGATCCATCTGTCGTACCACTAATCCTAGGTTCTACCGATGTTTCCTTTTGAGGGCATGAAAGTCTTTTGTGTCCGTAATCCCCACATTCAAATCGTCATAAACTCCCCACACTAGCAAAAATCATGTACGAGCTGTCACCATCATTCACTCTAAAAAGACATCACATGTCTAAGCACAGGATTTTTACCTCCTAGAGAGATAGTTTTAACCGTGCTCACCACTTTTCCAAAGTGAAAGTGACATGTGAGTACTCAGTTTTCAATTTCATAAAACACTTTTTGCAAAACACAACACACAATTCTTAATGTAGCACATGACAATCTAACAGGAAGTATCTATTTTCTTTTCAAACACAACCAATCAAAATGACACACTAATTCATCAGTGCCTCACACTGACGCCTCACATGTGCAAACACTCATTGCTTTACTTAACACCAACCAATCATGGCTTTAGATCATCCATTTTTGAACAACTTTTCTGTTGTTTACTTGCTTCCATATTCATCATTTCTAAACCCTATTGAGGAATTTTTCTCCACATGGTTGCTGGAAAGTGCATGATCATCATCCCTATGTCAACATAACACTTCTCCAGGGAATGGAGGAGGCATGTGGAGACACTGACGCTGCCTCCATCCAAGGTTGGATACGCAAGAGAGAACATAGCATGTGACGTGGATGAAGTATTGTGGCCGGACCAAGCCAGGAGGAGAGATGAAGCCTAGATACACCCAACCATCTCGCCCACCAACAAACACACACACAACACACACATGTTGGGTTTCCATGTTCTATGGGGACACTCCATAGGCGTAACGTTTTTATACTGTATATTCTGTATATAAATGTCCTCACAAAGTCAAAATGCACTGGTATTACTATACTTGTGAGGACATTTGGTCCTCTACCAGGACACACATACACACCATTCCTTTGGAATATTCACCTTTTTCAAAAATTATGCTAGATTTTTTTTTTGGTTGCTAATTTATTTTTTATTTTTTGTCCAACTACACATAGTTGATGTATTATATTTTATTCTGTACTGTGCAATACTGTATTCACAACCACAAATGCTTACAGTAAAAAAAATAAAAATAGTTTGGTTTCAATCTTGCTTTCCTGTTTACCGTGAATTTTTCAACATCTGCCAATTACTTTAAATCTTGTACAGACATGTACATAGCAGCTTATGAAAGAAGAGCTTTAGGTTTTGAATAACTGTGTGTATATGATATATCCAAAAATAGAATATTATGGCAAATGTGTTTAAAAAGTAAGACAAATGTTTGCTTTTGAGATGTGTTTGTGATATTTTGAATGCAGTGCTTCATTTTGCAAGAGATGTGAGGCATTTTGCATTTTGTGTGTGCAATTCTTGGATTTGTGTGTAAAATTTTGAAAAAAAGAGGCAAAGTTTTGAAAATGTGTGTAAGCAGTTGAAAAAAACTGTAACCCATGCAAGTTAGTGCACACACATTATGAGTACACACACTCTCTAACCATTAGGCCACAACTGCCCCAGATCGAATCTGCAACCTTCAGGTTACCAGTCTGACTCTCTAACCATTAGGCCACGACTACCTTGCAACTTCATTTTCAATGAACAGAGGGACGTTTGAAATTATTACTTTTGTTGCCGGAGCAAACAGTGGAGAAGTGTTAACTAAAGTTTCTTTCACCCACAAACCGTTTTCAATAACCGTGTTGACCAATGCTTCTATTTTGAGAAAAACAACAACAGTTTTGTTCATTCTCAAAGCCGAAACAATATCCTAACAATGTCCTATCTGCTTACCAGCCGCTAGCAGAATCAGTAATAAACTATAAAAGTCAAGAATAGAGAAAAAACACACACAGAAGAAGCAAAAGCCTAACACTACTGTAGTCAAAGAAACACATACACAAACACTGCGTGTACAAGCACTGTTTGTGATTTTCTCTTTCAGCCAAGCCTATAACACAAACACCTGTAATAAACTCTTGAAGGACAGACAGACAAGTGACAGACTTACAGACAGAGCGATAGATGGACGGATAGGCAGACAGACTGAGATGACACTGTGATGCGTCTTTTTGTCCCGCAACACGACAGCCAGACAGGAAACGCATCACTGATCAAGCAGACAGATGCTGTGTGTGCTGAAGATGCTGTCAGCCACTACACAGACTGCCTGCCCTCTCAGGTGAGAAGTGTGTGTGTGTGTGTGTCTGTGTGTGTGTGCTCATCCTGCTCTCCTGCACTGCAATGCCTGTTAAATACACAACTCTTCTACTCATCCAACATACAGTCTGTTTGAATGAACGTCTTAAAGAACTCAAATCTGTACAGAAACAGAAGAGATCATCTCTTATCTGTGGAAATGCAGTTATTCACATCAGTAAGCTGATCACCTCACATCATGAATCTCTGTTTTTTAACATGTTCACTATTTTAGCCAAAAATATGAATGCTGGAATTAAATAAAGTTGCCCGCGTCTGAACGGCCGGCGCTCCTGGGTAAGAGAGTAAATTGGCGAGCACTTATCTTCACGAGAAAGAGAGCGATATCACCGAGAGCTGCGGGGCTTTTCAACGAAAGCGCAGTCACACAGTTTTTCCCCGACACTGAATAAAAAATTGGGTCTGAAATTTCACATTTGCAAACCAAAGGAGAAAAAGGCCATTAGAAAGGCAGCTAAGAATCCTGCTTTCTGATATAGTGCGTATGAAATATGAAATATTCCCACCACAGACTGAACGGCCTGTGAGAGCTTTAATATTTTCCAGATCGTCACAGAATGTTCTGTGCTGCAGTTCGAGAGCTCGTACAGCTGGAGGACTCGTAAAAATGTCATCGTGCTGAATATTTTAACAAGAGGAAATATCTCACGTAGAATAATAGGACATTTTCTCTGGAGTCTGACAGAAGCGACTCGAGAGGATCTCCTCAAACTGGATCTCCTGTGACCTGGATATAAAAACACAGAAGGCACGTGTGTGTGTGTGTCTGTGTGTGTGCGTGTGTAACTGCAGTGTGTTTGTGTGTGTGTGTGTGTGTGTAACTGTAGTGTGTGCGTGTGACTGTAGTGTATGTGTGTGTGTGTGTGTGTGTGTGTGTGTGTGTGTGTGTGCGCATTACAGCATTACTATGCTGGTCCACCAGCTAGACCAGCTCTAACCAGCATAAACCAGCTTGAACCAACATGGAAGTCATGCTGGCTTATGCTTGATTTTTCAGCAGGTTTACCTGCAGCCTGAACACAGGAGACACTTGACCTTGAAATAAACCAAATAACAGGTGCATTATTTTCACACACATTTGTGAATGCGTGTCTGTAGCAGATCATAATAAACCAGTGAGGTGGATTCCTGTCAAATCCAGCCATTCATCGTTTCCTCAAGGTTAAACCCCATCAGATCTCAGAGCAGCAGAACACAGCACTGACGGCAGCTAAGCTTTGTTTTCATACGTGCCATACACTGTCATCGGCATGCGACTGACCTGCGCGGATTTCCTTCAGCTGCTTTAACCAATAGCCATGCTGTTCAAACGGGAGTGTGTCTGTGTTCCCATCTACACTCCTGTGTAACCCTGACCCTAAGCCTGGGGACAGTAGAGACTTCCATGTGTTCATTATTAATCTGGGGAATGTAGGATCCTGAGAATATTGGAAAGACTAGCATTCCCCAACAGCAGCAGACAGCATCCATATTACACCTTATTAAAAGATTAATTTCAGTCCAGTACAGTGAAGAGTGGCTCTCTGCTCCATTAGCATACACAGACACTCTCTAATAGGCTAATAACGATGCTAACACGCTCCTCTGGAGGGATTCTTTACTGTTAGCGCACCGCGTTAACCAGCATATTTCACTCTCTCCGCAGCCATAGTTGCTGTCATCTCATAAAATAATGGCCATCAGAGCTGCTCCTGCACAGGCTAACACTGTTCTGCATAATATTCCAGCTATCGTTAACAGGAACTGATGTCAACTCACTTAACAATGAGGTGTATGACTATCTATCTATCAATCTATCTATCTATCTATCTATCTATCTATCTATCTATCTATCTGTCTATCTGTCTGTCTATCTATCTATCTATCTATCTATCTATCTATCTATCTATCTATCTATCTATCTGTCTGTCTGTCTGTCTGTCTGTCTGTCTCTCTATCTATCTATCTATCTATCTATCTATCTATCTATCTATCTGTCTGTCTGTTTTTTTTCCCAGCATTCTAAGTATGTCTTGATCTTCCTAAAAACAATTTCAATTGATTTAAATTCTACTTTCTTACATTAAATTCTGCCTCCAGTTTAAAAGGCATTGTCAATTCAGTTCAGAATAGAGCTCAATGCTGCTTTAGTTCAGATGGATGTTGTTTTTCCAGCATGTTGTATATGCACATTTCACACAGCATCTCTGTTCAGAGTCTCTCTCTCAGCAGGGGCCTCAGAAAACGTCCTTTCTCAGTTCATCAAATATCTCTGATGCAGGTCAGTTGAGCCACAAATTTGGCTGTGTTGGATTTTTTTTTTAGGGAACATAGAAACACCAGTATGCTATGGTCTGTTTATGTACTCACTGGTTTAAGTGTTTCACACACAACCTCAACCCTTCGGATCCATGGCACACTCCTCTAACCGCGTGTCCCATCATACGCTGATGATCCTGACAGATTCATATCACAAACAGCGTGGGCTCAAGTGTGAGGCCTCCTAGAATGAAGCCATCTGTTCTGATTATGAGGACCCTAAAGGAGCCGCCTGTGTTGACTGAAGCGCTGCCCTAATGGAATTACAGAGTGTAATCCAGTCAGGCAGCCGCAGGGTCATCCGCACCTCTCCTCTCTCAGGACCCCTATTTACCTCCATTCGGATATGCCACCTGTCAGCAGAGAGAGACCAGCAGAATAAAGCAACGCTATGAACACTACGCCGTGTTAAGAAAATGTATTTAATCAGTTCTGCAAGGCAAGCTTTGTGATATTATGAGTCACACTGAAGGTTAGTGAATCCTGTGTGTACAGCGTTTGATGTCTGAATAGCTGTTATTGAAAGACATCTGCATCCTCGTTAGCTGTCCTGGTTTATCAACAGTTCATTATTTATCTGTGTATTCATCTTTTAAGGTTTTAAAAGGCTTGAAAATTGTTTAAAACGTATTATGACACACACACACACACACACACACACACACACACACACACACACACACACACACACACACACACCTGTGTGAACTCTTCATGGCAAACCATTTCTCTTTCAAGTCTGGAAATTAAATTCATTGCTTGAAAAGTCTGTTATGATGAAATCAGAGATGAATGAGCATGACAAGCCTATAGACAAAGCAATCAAAATTTGTGGAATAAAGAAGATATTTTCTTTGTGTTCTTGTAATTTTGACTTATCCTTTCGGCTGACAGCAAGACAAGGTTATTCTCTAGATCATTTCTAAAGCTGATCTACATTGATAAAGAGTGCTTGTCTTTATGAAGACTCCATACGTCACTCAAGTGCTTTTAAACTACAAGTATCTCATCTTTTCCAGGTCTGTGTCAGGCTGCTGGGAGAGACAGAACAGCTAAACACACACACATATACACACACATTATATTCATCATATGATATCACAGACTGTTTTCACTAACAAGGTTCAGAATAATGAACTGTGGACGACCATCATCTCATTCATCTAAGAAGAGCTCAATCTGTGTCTCATCCTTCCTGTTACACGTTTGTTTCAGCATTCTGTCTGTATTTTAGAGTTAATGTGAATGTGTCTCTTTAACTCCTCCAGTTCAGCGGCTGTTTGATAGAGACAATGAAGTCAAACCAAGTCCACCTGGAACCGTCATTGCCGTTTCCAGCTAATGAAAAGCAGAAATCGATAGCTGGGATTTGTGGGGAGGAAATCAAATGCCTCTTTGTTGGGCTGACGGAGGGAATGTCTGTCTGAGAGCAGGACTCTAATGGAGCCGTTCGGAGAGGACACTGACACACCGCTGGGCCTGGAAATGCCTCACTCGAGTCGTGTCTGTCCCCACAAGAGATACAGACATCACCATTACTAACTCTAGAGAGTTAAGAAAGAAAGAAAGAAAGAAAGAAAAAAAGAACCATGACAACCAATACTGAATGATGATACTAATATTTCATCAATGCACCTGTTTCTATTTGCACTGTAACAATTATCTACCATTTCTTCACAATCAGAGCAGCATCTGTATTTACTGTAACTTATTTGCAACTAACTGGTCTACCATCTGCATCTTAAATGCACTTTGTATATACAAATGTATACTTTTATATACATTTATACTTACATTGGTATTTGCACTTCAGGTTTGGAGCTTCTGTATTTCATTAGCTTTGTACTATATTCTGCACATATGATAATAAAGTTCTAGAGTTTTAGAAGAATCTAATCTAATCTTAAACTGTGCCAATAAAAGATAATGGCCCAGTTTCACAGACAGGGCTTAGCCTAAACCAGGATTAGAGGATGTGTGTGTGTGTGTGTGTGTGTGTGTGTGTGTGTGTGTGTGTGTGTGTGTGTGTGTGTGTGTGTGTGTGTGTGTGCGCGTCTGCGTGTGTGTGTGTGTGTGTGTGTGTGTGCGCGTCTGCGTGTGTGCGTCTGCGTGCGTGTGCGTGTATGTGTGTGTGTGTTTGTGTGCGCGCGTCTGCGCGCGTGTGTGTGTGTGTGTGTGTGCGCGTCTGCGTGCGTGTGTGTGTGTGTGTGTGTGGAGCCGGTGATGTGATCTGATCTCACTCTGTCACACAGCACAGATGAATCACCTGTGTGTTAAATTCACCATTTAGAAATGGCCAATCAATCGTGGAAGCCGTTTAAATGTTAATGGCTCAAAATTGTTTTGTGGGCAGTTGATGTAGTTCCTTGTTTTCAGCTCAATGGCTGCTGAAACCCCTCGCAGAGATTTTATTAGCAAATAAGCCCTTCCAGATACACTTATTCCTCGGCTGAAAAATGTCTGCACAAAAATTGATCAAGGTGGAAATGAATCCTGTTTAACCGTGGCCATCACACTAAATAGAACATAAAACACACTCGATAAATCAGATCCAACAAAGATGCCTTTCCTGTTTTTACCATGACATTTCATTAAATACAAATAAAATATCCAGCAAGTGCAACGTCTCTCATATAGTCATACTCACTTCTGCTCCGATCAGCCAGTGAATATCATGGAAAATCAGACAGCGACACAAACAGCACAACCAGAAATGAGAGAGGTCAGATTTGACAGCGTCGATCTGAGACCCGGAAACTGAGAATGTAACTCAGGAAGGTCATGCGGGAACATAAGAAAGCCATTAGGACAGTAGGATTGAGTCTGACAGACCCATGAACTTCAGTCATCACTCAAGACAGGAACAGGAAAGAGGCGTCACCATGACAGTGATGACTGAGACACAACACGTGTCAAAGGTTGTGTAAAAGACCAGAGGTCGCATTATGGATATAACAGACAAGAACTACCTATGATCAAAAATTCAGTGAACACATGCTTCCACATGCTGTAATAATAGTAAAGAATGTGTTGGAGTGTCCAGAACAGAGAGAAGACAGGCCGGCCATCAGTGGGGACAAGCTGATCGTCTCCTGGGGTTCATACTTCAGTGCTCTGTAGTTTCCGAAGAGTCACTTCAACCCTTTTTCTCTTCTCTGCTGATCCTGATTGACAGAGAAATGTAAAACAGAAAGAAATCATCACCTCTCATTGGACTGAGAGGACAGGAGTGACATACGATGGCAAAGCTGTAACATCTGAATGCATCTGAACACCACAAGACAAGATCATTTACTGCTCGTGACGAAAAGAGACCGAACGAGCCTTCAGCTGGAATCAAAAGACGAAGAGATATGCGAACGATCAAAGGTCTCGACTCACCAACCCATTCTTTACTATTATCATCACATCTGCAGAGCAGAAACAATCAAGTCATTGTCAAGTGATCACTCTTCTCACAGTCTAGATTCTGGACATTCATCAACCAGTTTCAGCATCCTGGGATGCTTTTAAACTCTAGTGTGATTATGAGTTTCCTTAATGAACTCATTTGTTTTCAGTTTTGCAAAGAAGTTAATATAGAGCGATCAGGCATAACATTCTGACTACTGATAGATGAAGTAAATAACACTGATCATCTCTTCATCACGGCACCTGTTAGTGGGTGGATATATTAGGCAGCAAGTGAACATTTTGTCCTCAAAGTTGATGTGTTAGAAGCGGGAAAAATGGGCAAGCGTAAGGATTTGAGCGAGTTTGACAAGGACCAAATTGTGATGGCTAGACGACTGGGTCAGAGCATCTCCAAAACTGCAGCTCTTGTGGGGTGTTCCCGGTCTGCAGTGGTCAGTATCTATCAAAAGTGCTCCAAGGAAGGAACAGTGGTGAACCGGTGACAGGGTCATGGGCGGCCAAGACTCACTGATGCCCGTGTGGTCCGGTCCAACAGACGAGCTGCTGTAGCTCAAATTGCTCAAGAAGTTAATGCTGGTTCTGATAGAAAGGTGTCAGAATACACAGTGCATCAGTTTGTTGCGTATGGAGCTGCATAGACACAGACCAGTCAGGGTGTCCATGCTGACCCCTGTCCACCACCGAAAGAGCCAACAGTGGACACGTGAGCATCAGAACTGGACCACGGAGCAATGGAAGAAGGTGGCCTGGTCTGATGAATCACGTTTTCTTTCACATCACGTGGATGGCTGGGTGCGTGTGCGTCTCTTACCTGGGGAACACATGACACCAGGATGCATTATGGGAAGAAAGCAAGCCGGCAGAAGCAGTGTGATGCTTTGGGAAATGTTCTGCTGGGAAACCTTGGGTCCTGCCATCCATGTGGATGTTACTTTGACACGTACCACCTACCTAAGCATTGATGCAGACCATGTTCACCCTTTCATGGAAACGGTATTCCCTGGTGGCTGTGGCCTCTTTCAGCAGGATAATGCTCCTGCCACAAAGCAGAAATGGTTCAGGAACAGTTTCAGGAGCACAACAACGAGTTTGAGGTGTTGACTTGGCTTCCAAATTTACCAGATCTCTATCCATTTGAGCATCTGTGGGATTTGCTGAACAAACAAGTCTGATCCATGGAGGCTCCACCTTGCAACTTACAGGACTTAAAGGATCTGCTGCTAACATCTTGGTGCAGATACCACAGCACACCTTCAGGGGTCTAGTGGAGTCCATGCCTCGACGGGTCAGGTTTTTGCTGATTTGGCAGCAAATGGAGACCAACACAATATTAGGAATGCTTGGCAGCATATAATGTTATGCCTGATCGGTGTATATCGTCTACAAAACTCATTTCAAACATTTAAGCAGAAGTTTTGTGTATAATGGTTTAGCAATATTCTATGTAGACACAGTCATGCCAATGAAGTACTCTAAATTGAATTGAAATGGATCAGTTGAGTCTGATGTGTCCAAACCTTTGATCAGTGGCGTATGTATAAAAGTTGAGAAATGTCTGGATGGTTTTCGTACACCCACGATGAGCAGCAGGCATCTCTCGTGGAGGGGGTATGACAGAGGTGTGCGATATACTAGGTTATCGCTCATTACCCAGCATGCACGCTGAGGCCTGACGAGAGGCAGACAGAGCAGCAAGCCTCCAAACCCCTGGACTCATTCTGTAATGTCAGGCCATGCCAATCACATCACCCAAACCTTCACTCTTCTGCTCGTCCTCCCTTTCACTCAAGGTTCTTCAGAGGCAGAGAGAAAGATCAGTCCGTCAGAGAGCAGCGACATGGGTGACTGCGCTTCATGGGAAATTCAGACGCTGTGAGCGGAAGCGAATTACAGACCCTCATACTGAACCTTCACAGCAGCTCTGCACATAAATCAGGGGAAGGTTCATCTGGACCAAAAACAGCTTTCTGCATCATACATTTCATGCAGTCAGTCACATTTATGGCTCAGGAAAACCACAGTAAATGGCTGGATTTGAGCAGAACTTCATAGCAGTGTAGTTGCGATCATTGCGGCTGTCAGCTTGTTGTGATGCATATGTACCACATTCACCATCTAATGACATCTAATGGCGCTGGCCATTTTCTGAAAAGTATGAGCTCTGTGGTCTGAAATGTTCTTAGATTAGGGAATCTCGAGGCCTGTGCGTCCATTACTGTCTGACTTGCTTGAGCATTTGCTAGCTTTTGAGTCATATGCATACATGGGGGTTAGCAAAGCGCTGACATTAGCATGACGTTAATGGGGCTGTCAGTAGGTGTTCTCGTCCCAGAGTGGCCTGTTTCTGTTCATATCAGTCTGACATAGTAATTGCCTTCGGCTGACACAAATGTCCAGATCGAAGTGCAATCAAAACTGCAGTGCATTTTTGGTGATTGGTTGGTGTTTATGAATCGTTTACCAGGGCTGAGAGATTTTAGTGTGGAGTAGGTCATTATTTCACACAGTCACTGACATGCAGAAAGAACAGTTTGAAAGTCAAAGATAATGTCAGTGATGGTGCTGATGGTTTCATTCACACAGGTCTCTGTAAAATGATTCATCTTAGAAACACACACATATACATACATACATACATACATACATATATGCATAGATGGGCATAAAAATGTAAAATTTGTAAAAATACAAAATACCTCAGTTGAAATGTATCAAAATAAAATGCCAAATACTGTTTGGGGGAAAAAATTATTTAAATACAAATACAGTATTTTGTGAAATTGGACATTCAGTGAAGTATCACTATTAGGCTGAAATCTGTCTGGACCTATTCCCTGCCCAGTAGGAAATAAGTAGTAAAAAGGGGGTTTTCAAACACCCTCTCAGTCTTTACATCACCATCATTACTTCTCACTCAGTAACAGTTACTCAGTAACACAAAATCAGGTATTTCTTGAATGACTGATGATATGGTCAATTCGATACCTTTTACCTCCACCAACTTTTCAAAAAGACTGAGTTTAAGGTGTAATTTTTGCACAAAATGCCAAATAGCTGCCATTTCTGACCAGGTTACACTGCAGCCTATTACTTGTGATGAACACTACTAAATAAATCACAAGTAAAACTGTGGAAACTTTTCCAATACCAGTTTCGATACCACAGCAAAAATTAATACGAGACTAATTAACGAATGTATAATGTTCTCATGCAATTATTGAAGACAAGTAAACAGTCAGTAATAAAATAACAAAGAAACAAATGACAAGCAATAGGACAAATAAATACAATAGAACAAAGATATAAATTAAAATAAAGAGTGCTAAATTTTTAAGGTTCGTCTACCTAACAGAAGTAAGAAATACTACAGAAATTGAATAAAGTAATTAAATGTCAAATAAAACACTGTATAGTCTAGAATTAAATGTACACTGATATGTATTAAAGTTATTCAGTCAACAGCAGTGAGTGATTCTTTTCTTAGTCTTTTGTTATTTGATTAACATCAATGACACACGCAACAGCAGGAATATTAGGCTGCTGTCACTTTAGATCTAATATACTGTGACACATCCAGTTCTCCCAACTGTTTACCTTCACTCAAGACATAAACTGATTGTGTTTACATGAATACTCAGATTTTGGCATATTTTTTGTGTGTATTTGACCGTTTAGCCGTGCACAGAAAGCTGCCTGTCAGTGTGTGAATACTGTTTTCTTTTGCGGCGAATTGCACTTTTGATAACTCTTTTTAACATCAAGCATGTCCTGCTCTTTATTACTCATTCGTGCTTGTTTCTTTAACACTATAACGTGTCAATAACTCCTGCCCACTAAAAGCTGCATGGATGTATTTGCATAACGCAATATATAAATGAATCGATTCACACTTTACACCATCGCCACACTTTGTATATCACCCAGTCCTAGCAAGCAGTAATGCTTAAACACATTTGACTAGCTATTGTTAAAACCAACAACCTATTAACTATCAATACTGACTGGTTAACATTATTTTTCCCCTAGCCAGTGCTCTTTTATTCCTTCATGTTAACTGAAGGCAAATCCAATTGATGTTTCATTTTAACCTTAATCAACAAGTAGAATCGACCATGACATCCTCACCTTATCTTATTCTTTAATAATGCAGATAATTCGCTCATCCACTGCTAGATGGAGTCGTACGGCTGCAGCTCACTGCAGGAAAGATGAGGATTGGGGGCCTAAACTAGTTGATACAGAAAATCAGCAGCCTAATGAAGAGGTTGACTTGAAAATACTAAACTTAAATATATTCAAATAAATTACATTTGATTTGTTTTTCAAGGACTTTAAAACACAAACTAGTATTTTGTATTTCAAATACATATTTTAAATACATGTAACTGAAATACTGCCCATCCCTGTGTGTATATATATATATATATATATATGCTTATATATATATATATGGCAATTTGTTGTCATCATGAAAAAGTCATGCATTCATTTTGAATATTAGTGATATACAGCAGTCATATGCTGAATCTCTCAGTGTAAAGCAAAAATTGGAACATTTCAATTTAGAATGACATTTTTAACATTTAAAACAGCTTGTATTTAAATGCCTGTAATAAACTTGACAAATCTCTCTTTTCAGTTGGAAAAGGAGAGGCAGGAATGAGGTAGTGAATGTCTGATTTTGCCTTCCGCACCAGTTACTATAGTATACAGCGATATGGCAATCTCTCTCTCTCTCAACATGTAATGAGTCATTAAACCTTGCCACACATATGCTTTTAAAACCCCATCAAACTTCTCTTACATATCAGAAATTCAGTCCATTAAAAGCAGACAGACAGATTTGCCATTCTATGAACTGACATTGCCCATTTAAAACACTGTAAGCCACTTACAGCACAGACACTTAGTCCATTTAAAACAGACAGCTAGCTAATGCAGAAGTTAGCACGTTTCCCAGTGAACCCTACGATCCATAGCCAGGTCTTTATCTCTCATTACTGCCTGTCGAGCAGACCTGCCGTCACTACACACGGCTCTAATCCAGCTGATAGAGCTGCAGTCCTTAAACCGGCTCTTCACGCATTACTGCCGACTACCAGGAACAGACTACAGAGAGAGAAAGGGAGTTAGACGTCAGGAGTTGCTCTATAGGTGAAACAGACTCAAAATGGTTTGAATGTGAAAAAGGTCCAGATTAGAAAGGAAAAGTGGAGCAAAGGCAAGAGCCAGAAAAGTGGTTATGGGTTTAAAAGGGAAAGTAGGTCAAGCTAAATAAAACTGGACAGTATGTTTCACTGCTGACCTGTGAGAGTCAAAGACAGTGACGGCAAACTCCAACCACTGTCTGCAGCAACTATGAGTTTGCTTTATTATCTGATAACCCGGTGGAGCCGATGGTGGGATGAGCCAAGGCTGCGGCAACAGGTCGACGGGCACTGTGTGTGTGTGTGTGTGTGTGTGTTTAGTCCTGGCTGTGTAAAATAGTCTTGAGCTCCAGCAGTGTGGAAATGAAAGCTAAGGCTCACTGATTTTCTCCTATTCTCTCTCTCTCTCTCTCTCTCTCTCTCTCTCTCTCTCTTCTAGAAACACCTTTTTTTCTTTTTTCTTTCTTTTTTTTTGTGATTTATTTTCTAAAGAATCCTTTATGAAACTTCAAGAAGGTTAAAAGAAAGCTCTTGTACCACACTTTGCCAACGTAAAATTTGCAGGTACAAAAACATACTTTTTTTACATTTTGGTAGATGCTGAAACATACAATATGGATGTAATGGCAGCATCTAAAAGCAATAGTACATAATTACAGCCATAAAAAAGAATGAATCCTTCATATCATTAATATATTGCTATAGTCACATTTTTAACATTTTTACACATATTAGATCCCTTAACCCAAACTTAAACACAAGACTTTTCAATAATATAAAAAACAAACAAAAGTGTTGTAGCGCTCAAGATCCAAAGTGCGTGCACCACTGACCTTTATAAGTAACTTCATAAAGGCTTACTGAGATTCTACAGACAGAACAGACATAATAAAGTTCTCATGCTATTCTTCAGGCAGGATCATTTTATTTAGCAAAATATCTCAGCATTGACTGATGCGTCCAGGTTGCACTCACTCACCATTATATGTTTGGTTTAAAATGCAACTGCTCTCATGTTTTGCCGCAGGACAACAATTGCGATATAGCGGCACAGTAACAGCATAAAACATACATATCTAGTGGTTCAATATGCGTCAAATAACTAAACATGGGACATCTTTTTCAAATATTTCCATTTTCACAGTCCACACTACAATGCAAAAACGGCATTTTCAAATGTATCCACTTTTGCGTTTTCAAAAAGCTTGTTTTGCAGGACAAAAAGACGTCTCAGTGTGGATGGAAGGCCAAAACGGAGAGAATAAAAATGCGTTTTCAAATGAAAACATATTAGTACAATATACTGTGGACAAGACCACAGTATATTGGATCTGTGCACAAGCTCTTAAAGTGACAGCAGCCTAATAAACCTGCTGCTGCCTGTCACCTTAATCAAAAAAACAAAAGACAAAATTAAGGTAATCCCTCTCTGCTCTTGTAACGTTAATTGTAAACATTAATCTAAGAATCCAGTGTTGTTTTTTACGTTTAATTATTACTTTATTTAATTTCTGTAGTGTTTCGTACCTGAATACTACTGTTAGACCCACCTGAAACACTTAACGCCTTGTTTATTTCATGTCTCTTTATTCTAATCTGTTTATTTGTGCTATCGTTTGCAATTTGCTTATTTGTTCTTATTTTACTACTAACTGTTTACTTGTTTTTTTGGTAACACTTTACATTAAGGTTCCCTTTGTAAAGGGTTTATAAAGGTGTTTGATAATGAGTAATAAGTCTTTACAAATGCATTATAAATCATTAATTATGCATTATAACTGCATGAATAAAAAGGGTGACTTTAATGCAATACCTGCCAAATAGTAAGCCATTTTTAACTCACATGTTATAAATGCTTAATAAATGTATTTATTAACACTTATTTAACTCAAAACCAGATTCCTGGTTTATTTCGTGATGCAGCAAAAATTGACTATCATAATTAGACTGAAGGGTGTTGTATTTGTGCTTTTCATATTAATATCTCATGACTGCCACTTTCTTACTATGTTGCTTACCAGAAGTTTCTGTCTTACCCATGATACTCTCCAAAAAGGTCATGATGCCTATGCACAGCAGTGTATAAAAACTGATTTCTTGTTTTTTAAAGATGAAATTCCAACTTTATTTTGAAAATAAAACATAAGATAATAACCATAACTTGATGATATATTAATAATGAAAAATTTAATTCCAGTATTAGTTACCTGTGAACCTTAATGTAGGGTGGACACTTGTGAATCATTTATTCATGAGTTATAAACATTAATAACCTGTGAAAGTGAACCTTAATGCACCTGCAGTACCTGCGCGGGAGCGCCGGAGCGGATATTTGTTTAAGATAACTACAAACTAACACAGCGATTACTCATATAATATAAACACTAGAAAAACATAGTCTGTGATTTCAGCTCAGTTAGCTTACCCATCAAATCAGTAAACACAAATTTTCACTTCAAAGCATGTTGGAACAGTACTGTGTGACTTCTTCTCGTGGTAAGTGGCAAGGCTTTATTGGATGCTCACTAGCGCCAACTCCTGTCACACGCCAGAACATGCATAGTGATGTGAACCTGAAAGAGTATAAAGTATATAGCCTACTACTACTACTTATAATAATAATAATAAAAAGAATACATTGCATATTATACATTATTGTCACATTTGGTTGTAAAGAGCAGTGAGGAAGCAGGATTTAGATGCAGCAGTACTATTTTTTTATTATGAAGATAACTGAACTCAAAAATGAACAAACTATAGTAAACTATAGTTATAGAAAACTAGACGTGACAATAATATATTAGGCTATTCTTTATATACTCTTTTAGGTCACATCACTCTTTCAGGGTTACATCACTAAACATGCGTGTTCTGGCTTGTGACAGGAGTTGGCGCTAGTGAGCATCCAATAAAGCCTTGACACTTTCATGTTTATATATTTGTTAAAATACTGATATATTTCTTTCAGCTTGTCACATAATTGAGGTCTCACTTTTGGTCTGATATGTTTGGGTGACATTACAGTAAACAAGTGCCAAAAATGTCCCAAATCACCTCAAATCACTTTCTCCATAAGTTGAATACGGAAGGCAGTCTTTCGGAAGCTAGATATTTTCATTATAACGTGTTAAATATGGATATTTTTCTTACACAAATGCATCGCTTCGCTTCAGAATGCTTTTATTAACCCCCTGGAGCCGTGTGGAGTATGTTTATGATGGATGGATGCACTTTTTTGAGCTTTAAACAGGTGGTTTCCGTGCACTGCCATTTTAAAGCTTTGGAGGATCAGGGTGATTATTAATATAACTCCGACTGTATTTGTCAGAAAGAAGAAAGTCATATACACCTAGGATGGCGTGAGGGTGAGTAAATCGTGGGGTAATTTTCATTTTAAAGTGAACTAATCCTTTAAGACACTTCCTTTAAGATGTGACAATAAGATGGAAAAAAACAGCAAGATAAATAATAAATGATGAAAAATAAGTGCATAGACCGATTCCATAAAGGTAAACGTTGCTTTTGCTAATGGTCTGTGAAAAAATGCAGCATTTTGTGAAGAGAAAAAGGAGGAGGAGGATGAATGTAAGAGAGAGCAAAAGCTCTCAGTCTGTTGGATGTGGAGTGTTAATGGTTTGCTGATTGCTGTGCAGTAACCAGCTGTTAGCAGGTAATTGCGACTGAAGTGTGTAAAAGCCCTGACGCCCCACACGCAATTCAGACTCCATCAGCGCACCCACACACACACTCACACACACTGCTGCAATATCTGTCATATCACAACAGCAGTGCTGGCTTTGTGGCTTCATGACTATTTTGCTCTGCTTTTGTCACAAAATCTCATAAAAAAGCATAAATAAAGTCAAGTAGAATGTTTTCCCTACATTTTCATCATGATGTTAGGCTCTGAACCATGAAAGACTGATGGAAAACTGGCACACACAAGATTTTTCATTTCTTTTAACATCTTTTTGGTCTCAGAAGTCCATTAGAGCTGCTTATGTATGAACCTGTTATAAGATTTGAAACCTGAACATGTTTTACTGAAAAAGACCATTCACAGTCACTGGAAACAATGAAATCCAAGAAAGACCAAACTGACCCTGATATGAGACGTGGAAACCTCGCAGATCGATAGACAGAAGGGTTAGCAGAGAGATGCTCTCTCTCTCCCGCTCTGTGTGTGAACCATGAGGGTTGCCAGGCGACAGGGTTGCCTGGGAGCATGACTTTGATGGACAGTCACAGTGTAACAGATTGGAGCCCCTGCCGTTCACAGTTTCACTGCAGCCGTGCAGATGCTGCAACAAAATGGCCGCCACTGCTGATCAATGACTGAGGAAGGCAATTAAACAAACTAGAGCTCAGAGAGACCCGGAGACTTCAAACCCTGTGGCCAAGAGCAGCACAGCCACCCACACACGCACACATGCCCACATTCATCTCAGCGGCTGTTATTGCTGCTGGCGGCTCTCAACAGGAGAGTGATCAAGTCACACGCAGTTCAAAGAAAACTTCATCTTGTGTGGCTCAAAACAGAAAAAAAAAAAACTCTCAAATGTATAACCTTCTCAAACTATAACTTGCAAATGTACACTTTTATAAACGTAGAGCACTTTTTTGCTTTCCACATGGAATTCACATGATCCTTATTAATGTTAAAAATGTTTTTATGCAGCACATTTACATTTACTCATTTAGCAGATGCTTTGATTGAAACTGACCTACAAATGAGGAGCATCTTATGCAGGTGACAGAAAGCCAAATGAAACCAGATTTCTATACGAGATCTCTAGATAGAGAGCTGTTTGCCAGCTTTGCATTGAGGGTGTTTAGAACGTCCTTCCCTCATATCAAGATGACTGAAGCTCCAGCATTTACTTCAATGTAAACCTGACATGATGCCTCATGTTTAAAACATAACCTGCTAGCAAACGATGATATATGGGAGGAGATGTTAAGCAGTAACTGCACTTTACTTGGAAAACATGAAATAACACTTCATTTCAACATTCACTCACCCGATCCAGACTCATTAAAAGCATGTTGTGAATTAGAAATCCACTGTCCTGTTTCAGTTGGTTCAAATGATTCATGGAGTTCCAACACAAATGATAAATGCTGCAGAAAGTGATTTCTGAGAAACGCTGTTAAAAGTGGATCGGACCGAGCAGCACAACACACCTGTAGCCAATCAGCAGTAGGGGGTGTGTCTAACTATGATGGGGGAGTAGAGAGAGATTAAGCCAATCAGCAGCAGGAGGTGTATCCACTCATGATGAGGAGGAGAGAGTTAGCCAATCAGCAGAAGGGGGTGTTTCCACCCATGGTGGGGGAGGAGAGAGAGATTTGAAGAAAGACTGTAGAAAGAGAGATGACTGAGAGACATTACAAAAGAGGAATCCTAGGAATATTACTGGAAAAAGAAGTGTTATGATCATGGTTATGAAGGGTTATGATCACGTGTCCATTTTTTTCATCTACAGAAGTTCTTATTGAGAATTAACAGAAGTTTAACGCTCATGTTTGTTTCATTTGAAGTTACCATAATGGTGATTGGTGTTTCCATTCGTTGGGCTCTTAACTCTTATAGTATGTTTGTTTTCTCAAATCACCCTACATTACACAACACCTGTTTGCCACCTGATGTCACCTGCTGGAGTTTGGGTTCCTTGCTGCTGTCGCCTTTGGCTTGCTTAGTTGGGGACACTTGACACTTGATATTCAACAGTGCTTTGCATCTGCCTGCATTGACACCATTTTCTTTAAGAGCTGCTGTGCAGCCAAAATTATATACTAGTTGTCACTGTAAAGCTGCTTTGACACAATCTGCATTGTAAAAAGCGCTATATAAATAAAGGTGACTTGACTTCTCTGGCTGCTGTGACAGTGTGTTTGTCAAACACATTTGCAGTAGCAAAGAAAGCTGAAATGAGATCAGATGATGATTTTTAGCTATTGATGGTTTTATAATCATTGTTAAATAGCCTGAATCACTTATGTCATTTGAATGGAGTAATTGTGTTGTGCCATTAATACATTTAAATTACAAACCATGCTTTACTACAACATGAGATCACACTGCATAGCAGAAATTAGTTAGAAGATCGAAGATAAAAACCATGAGCCAAAAACACCACTGACAAATACAGATGTGAGCAATCAGCGTATGAATCTCAACAATGGTGACAACAAAATATTCAGACAATCAGATCAACTCTGGTCATCACAAAAAGCTACTAAAAACCACAGCAAAAAATAAAAGCAAATAGTTAGAATTGAAAAAACAAACAAACAAAAAACATATTGTACTATTGTTCCCAGCATGCATTGCGGCATGGCACTTTTGACTTTTGCCATTGTTGAGATTCATGTGCTGATTCTTGATTTTTTTTTTTTTTTTTTTTTAAATTAAATCTTTTAACTGATTTCTGCAATTTATCTCATATTGCAGTAATTCAGGGTTTGTAATGTAAGTGTATTACACTGCAGTTTTTCTTATTTAGTGTTTTTGTCTTGCTTCCAGTCTAAATATCTAAAAAATTCTTAAATCCAGATGCTTTTACTAGATAAGTAAAATGATATAAAAAAAAAAAAAGAAAAAAAAAAAAAAATGAAGTGAATTTTTGCTTAAAACAACCAAAATTATCTGCCAACGGGGTAAGAAAAATAATCTTGCTTCTGTTTGAAATCTTGTTTCTTGTTTCTCTCCCAAACAGAAACAAAATTATTTTTCTTATCCCACTGGCAGATAATATATATTTATATATATATAGGGCACTATACCTATATGTTGTGCATTTTAACATTATATATGTTTTATAAATTTAGTTAACAACAGCACAAGCACACTTGCATGTACTAAACCATTCACCAAAAATCCAATCATAATCTTTCATGTCTTTACAGAAACAACATATGTATTTCAACGTAACCACAGGCTCTCCTCTTCGGCACAATGGTAACCCCAAAAACTCAGACATACCAGAAACCATTTAAAATTCCAAAATAATAAAACATTAAACACCAACAGATCGCCTCTTATATTAATATTGAGCAAAACACCTGAAATAACACTTAATTTTATCATTTTTGCTATGTAAGAGTGTCTATGATTGGAAAGATCATAGACCTGCAGCGGCCAACCTGAAGCTTTCACCTGCACACCCACTGAAGCTAAGCAGGGTTGAGCCCGGGCTACATCTGGATGGGAGACAGGGTAACTGCTGGAAGAGGTGTTAGAGAGGCCAGCGGGTCTGATCAACCTGTGACCTGAGTGGGTCCTAACGCCCCAGTACAGTTGCAATAAGCTGTACTGTATAAAGGGTTAACATAAACCCCAGAATATAAGGAGTGTAACCCCGGTGTAAAATTGTCCATACAGCACTTCACATACTGCCCAACGCCCAAGTACAGTTTCCATAAACTGTACTGAATAAAGGGTTAAAATAAACCCCAGAAAATAAGGGGTGTAAGCCTGGGGCAACAATAATCTCTACATTACATCACATACCATGCAGGTAGTTAGACAGTTAATTCCATATCACAAATGATATAGTAATTTATTTAGTTCTTACAACTTACATGGAAGCACTCTATTTTTTTCATTTATATTTTTAATGTTTTTGAAAGAAGTCTCATATGCTCATCAAGCCTGCATTTATTTGATCAAAAATACAGAAAAACAGTAATTATTACAATTTAAAATAATAGTTTTCTATTGTAATATACTTTATATTATTTATATTAATTCATATTATTTATTTCTGTGATGCAAAGCTGAATTTTAATCAGCCATTACTCCAGTCTTTAGTGTCACATGATCCTTCAGAAATCAGTCTAATATGCTGATTTGCTATCAGTGTTTTAAACAATTGTGCTGCCTAATATTTTTTGGAACCTGTGATACTTTTTTTAGCATTCACTGATGAATAAAAGGTTAAAAAGAACAGAATTTATTTTAAAAAATCTTCATGAATGAATAATAAAACTTTTCTAACTATATAAGCATTTACTATCACTTGTTATCAGTTTATCCTTACTGAATAAAATTATTAATTTTAGAAATGACTGACCCCAAACTTTTGAACAGTAGTGTATATTGTTACAAATGTCTCTACTTTGGAAAGATTATATATTGTTACAAAATATTTCTAACTGCAGAAAGACCCATGTTGTACACACCATGTTGTAAATGCATGTCTGTAACCTGTGTAGTCTGAACCGCTCCAAGTGGGACTCAAACCCAGGTCGCTGGCATGGAAGGTGGGCCCACTAACAAGAACACCAAAGACCGCAGTCTCTAGTGCAAGTTTACCTGCACAGTTCTCACTAGCTGGTCTCAGTTACAAGTCCACCAATGTCAATCTACTAATTCTACAGTTTGGTTAATTTGTCGGACAAAACGGCAGATTGAGCGTTATGATTGGTCAGATCACCTGTCAATCCAACTCCCAGCAAAGGATGAATTGTTGATAGCGCTTCCACATGTTGGAAAAAAAGTTTTTTTTTAATACATTACACTTGTGATGGGAGAAACAAAGCTTTTCAAAGCTTCGAAACAGTTGAACCAATTGCTTTGCAAAATGATTCACTGTTTCGAAGCATTTGAAACACCACACACTGGTGACCCCTGCTGGTCAGAACAGTGTAAATGCAACAAAAACTCCAGCCAAACATGCATGAAAACACCTTTTACAAAAAAATAAAAAATTAATTAATTAAAAAAAATAAAAATAGATAAATAATAATAATAATAATAATAATAAATATAGTTGCAAGCAGCGATACGGGGCCCTTCGGGGCTTAGCACAATGCGGAGCAGGAAGAGCAAAAACAGCAGGAATTGAACGTACATGAAAAACAGCTGATTTAGAAGTACAGATGAGAATGAACTCAAAATGAGCAGAAATTCAGATGAGAATGAACACAGAATGAACAAAAACACACTTATGTCCAGGGGTGTAGTTTGTGTGTGTGCGTCCCCCAATATTCAAATCCAAATCCATCAATTAGAACCCCCCCAGTATTTCAACATGAAAATCACAGTAGATCAAATGAAAAATATGTAGAATTCATTTATTTTGTAACAATAATTTTGTTCCTACAATCAAATATGAGTTTGTCCATAATAAATCGGACAAAAAATACTCCTCCTCCATTGAACCGATTGATAATGCCCAACCAATGCGTCGCACTTTCACCAACACAACGTGAGTGGTGCTTTGCTGCTGTTTGAATGGGAGAACACGGGTAGTGCCAAAAATGAAGAGAAGCGCTGCCCAGCAGACTATATTAAACTGCTGGTCAAAGAGGGACGTTAAAAAGAATAAAACATGTATTGAGAAGGAGTTATGAGAATATTGTGTAATAGCTAAGTACACTTCACATATATTTTAGCTAGCTATCTAATCCACTGCAATTTAGCCATAACTATCAGTATAACAAATTACCTAAACAGCCGTCTGTTATGTTAGTTCATTTTTCAATAATGTCTGTAATTATCAATGACAAAATTATTCACACCAGTGTTTGTTTTCTTCCTAAATTAATCTGACTTTTGAACGAATTGGCTGAATGAACGATTTAAGTGGCTCACTCATTAAAACAGCGAATCGCTGCCTCCTACTGGTGGTTTCAATATTTAACATAATTTCTTTAGTGTGCGTGATTCATAAATCGAGTGAACGAAATAGTAAATTTTGCGTACGATTTAGCAAATCGAGGGAACAAAATAGTCATTAACCGTCTGACCATCATTAAAATCTTGTAACAAAACAAAACCGACCGTTATTGAAATGTCGTAATGTAACAAATCCGACTGTCACTAAAATCTTGTAATGAAACAAAACTGACAGTCATTGAGATCTTGTAAAGGAACAAAACTGACCATCATTGAAATCTCGTAACAAAATTAAACCAATTGAGATCTCGCAACCGAACAGAACTGACTATCACTGAAATCTTATAATGAAACAAAACGGTAACACTTTACAATAAGGTTCATTAGTTAACATTAGTTAACTACATTAGTTAACATTAACTAATAATGAACTGCACTTATACAGCATTTATTAATCTTTGTTAATGTTAATTTCAACGTTTACTAATACATTATTAAAATCTTGTTAACATTAGTTAATGCACTGTGAACTAACATGAACAAACAATGAACAACTGTATTTTCATTAACTAATATTAACGAAGATTAGTAAATACAGTAACAAATGTATTGCTCAAGGTTAGTTCATGTTAGTTAATACATTAACTAATGTTTAACTAATTAAACTTATTGTAAAGTGTTACCAACAAAAACGATCAGAAGATTAAAAAAAAAAAAAACACACACACACACATTATTTTAAGATGACACACAAAGACATCAAGAAACAGCACATGAATCTCAACAATGGTGTCAATAAAAAGTGTCATGCCGCAATGCTTGCTGGAAACAATAGTACAAAACTTCCAGAATCCATCACAGCATGAATAAATTATGCAGCTGAATTGTCCTATTATTTTCTTTAATTCTAACTATTTGCTTTTATTTTTTGATTTGTCTTTTAGTAGCTTTTGTGATTGTCTGAATATTTTGTTGTCACCATTGTTGAGATTCATACGCTGATTGCTCATATCTGTGTTTGTCATTGGTGTTTACTGTTTTCTGCTCATGGTTTTTATCTTCTAACTAATTTCTGCAATACAGTGTGATTTCATGTTGCAGTAAAACAAATTACATTTGTATTTCAAATGTATTATTTTATTCTAGAAATCATATATAAATATTTTGTAGCTCACAAAATTTTTTGTGGTCCAGTTCTGGTTTATTTCTTTGCTCTTGACTGACATGTGACATTGCTATAGCCTGCTTGTGGCTCAGATCTGGCAAACAGGAGCGGTCCGCCCAAGTGCCATCATTCCACGCCGCATGTGGCCCAGATCATCATACCACGCCTGGCAGATGTAGGCCGGATCTGGGTCGGCACAAAGTTGCCATCTGTGTGGAACTACTTTCAACCGCCACGGATTCAAAGCTGCCGTTGATAGTTTACAGACACTCACAAGCCTCTAACTCTAAAGCGTCACTTTAGAACTAGCAATGACAGCTTGGGCTCCTTCAGTGAAAGTTATTAGTGTATTAGAGTATTTCTGAGTATGAGCAGACATTCACACTAACTGGATCAGCTCTTCTCTTTCAGACTAAGTTTCAGAGGTCGTGTGAGATTTTAACTAGCGTAAAGGTGATGACTTACAATCACATCAGCACCGACGCTGTCAGCCATATAAATCAGTCCGCTGTGGAAATGCCAGTGTCATCATGAGCACATCAGTCTCACATCAGACCGCCGCTTTGTTTGCCTGAAATGTCACGACCCCAGATAAAAGCACTATTGTTTGCTATTTGAGATACAAGCATCAGTACACAAGTTAATTAGAAATTAGTAATGAAGAGAAGCTGTTGGTGTGTGTAAGACAGTAATTGATCCGGTGTCCATGCAAGCATGCGCTGTAAGTTTGCGTTCGGATATCTTCCCTCTTGTATAAGCCAGTGCCTGTTGTCTTTTATCTTTACAATAGAGAGTCTTGTTGTGGGAGTTATTTCTTGCTTTGCTGCCTAAAAAATATATATATATATAAATAACGGAGATGTTCCCTCTGAATAATCTACACTCCTAGTTCATTTGAAGCATTTGATTCTGACCCTGGAGTGTTTTCGCTCTTATTTATGTTTGTTTAGGCATATTAGAACATTGAAATCACACTTGTATCCATATCAGAAGAACTGCAGAGAGGATTGGAACAATCATTACAGACAGATCTACCTGTAGTAGAGCTGCTTACACACACACACACTCACACACTCACAGTTGGGTTTCGGCTGTAAGGATCAGGTCTCGTCAGCAGTCGGCAGGTGAAGGTGTGACAGAGGTCGCTCTTGACAATCTTTCACACACAAACACTGTCTGACTGTCAAAAGGACAAGCTGCAGTTTATTTTCTAGCCTGTGAAAGAATGTGTTCTGGTGCTACACAGAGCGTTTGTGTTACGGTGAGTTCAGGTGAAGGAATAATCAACAGCATTTGTGCCATAATGATGATTACAGTAAGACACTTACAATGGAACTGAATGGCAGAAGAAAATTAAAAGTCAAAATGTAAAATTCCACTTTCAGAAAATCACTTAAACTTTTTATTTGAGCAGTAAAGGGTTCACACCGTTATGATAACAGTTGTACATTTGGATACAACTTTACACAGAAAAGGTTAGTAAGCCATTTCACACTAAAATCAAGTTAACATGCATTTTGTTTAGATCTTGAGGCTAAAGTGCTGTAAAGCAGCAGTACCTTAGATAGGTCCCATTCACATCCATCGTAAGTGCCACACAGTAACAGATTTCTCTTTATTTTGTTGAAGTTATGCTGATTTAGACAATAGGAGGACAGAAAGGAAACATGGAAGAGGAGGAATTGGATTGGGAATGGATCTCAGCCGCACTGGCTCCGAGTTCTGCTTTTTTAAAGAAAAACGGGGACAAGTGGAGAATAATTTTGTGGCCATCAACATTATGCTACATATGCTGTAGACTGAGCTTAACTTACTGAATCCATCATCTTCATTAATATCCATCAGACCTCAGTCAAAAGCACAAACATCAGAAAGATTCATATATATACATGATGGGACACCATTCCAGACACAACTCTGACGCCACGTTCCAAGTGGAGGAGAGAATACTAGTTTTCCACTTCCGAACTCACGTCACGGTCACATGTACACACCACAAGATGGCACCAAAACATTCATATAAGTCATGAACACAAAACAATAAAATATCTTGTCAGTACTGTCGCAAGGGCTGTGCCAAGTGTGCGACCGCACAGGGCCTCACGGCTCACGCCAAAGTAAAGTGAAGAGCTGACTTGATGATGTAAAGCGAATAGTAAAAGTTCATGTTTAAAAGACATAGCTAAAAGTGAGATTATGTGTATCATGACTGTATTATTCTGCTTGTTAAAAAGCGTATTATGCTGTAACTTACAATATTGCTCTGTGCGTGTGACCGTGATTCATGCGCATACATGTCAGTCAGCGCGGCATCACACGTCAAGTTCGTAGAGAGCTTTATTCAGTCCATTTTAAATTCTGATTTTGGCCACCTCTGAAATGGATCAAACAATAGATATCAAAGTCCCTTTATATATAAAGTCTTTGTGGATATTACCTGAGAAGTTCAAGTAAATACGCTAGAAATACGCGCTCGTTCAAGGATGTGCGTTTAAGTCAAGTCAAGTCAAGTCACCTTTATTTATATAGCGCTTTTTACAATGTAGATTGTGTCAAAGCAGCTTTACATTGATAACTGGTACATTGTTTGGCTGCACAGCAGCTCTTAAAGAATAGTGTCAATGCAGGCAGATCAAAGCACTGTTGAATATCAAATGTCAAGTCAAGTGTCCCCAACTAAGCAAGCCAGAGGCGACAGCGGCAAGGAACCCAAACTCCATCAGGTGACATTAGGTGGCAGACAAGTGGCAAATTGGTGTTAAAATGGAGAAAAAAACCTTGGGAGAAACCAGGCTTAGTCGGGGTGCCAGTTCTCCTCTGGCCAACAGTGCTTTGTTACAATTCAGGTTGCTATCATAAGTCCAATAGGATCGCAACATTAAAAGTATTTATTTCAGTTCCATCCAATTGAGGATCGTATTGAGGATCACGCCGGTATGGACGGTTGTTGAGGAACTGTGTCGTGGCTGTCGTGTCGATGAGGCCCTCACAGTGGATGATCTAGTTGACTCAATCTCTGCTGATACGTCAGGACTGCATCATCTGGCCTGAATTCTGAGATCGCAATAGACGTGAAGGACTATAATGAATTAGGAGCTCGCTCAGGTACTGGGGAGCTAAACCATTTAGTGCTTTGTAAGTAATTAGCAAGATTTTAAAATCTATACGATGTTTAACAGGAAGCCAATGCAGTGTTGACAGAACTGGGCTAATATGGTCATACTTCCTAGTTCTAGTAAGAACTCTAGCTGCTGCATTTTGTACGAGCTGTAGTTTATTTATCAGGCGAGCAGAACAACCACCCAGTAGAGCGTTACAGTAATCTAGCCTTGAGGTCATGAACGCATGAACTAACTGTTCTGAATTTTTCATTGAGAGCATATGTCGTAGTTTAGATATATTTTTAAGATGGAAGAATGCGGTTTTACAGATGCTAGTAACATGGCCTTCAAATGAAAGATTGGTATCAAAGAGCACACCCAGGTTCCTAAGAGACGAGACTTAACAGAGCAGCCATCAAGTGTTAGACAGAATTCTAGGTTATTACGTGAAAAAGTTTTTGGTCCAAAAATTAGGATCTCTGTTTTTTCTGAATTTAGTAGTAGGAAATTACTGGTCATCCAATTTTTTATATCAGCTATGCATTCTGTTAATTTTGTGAATTGGTAAGTTTCCTCAGGGCGCGAAGAAATATAGAGCTGAGTATCATCAGCGTAACAGTGAAAACTAACGCCATGCTTCCTAATGATATCTCCCAAGGGTAGCATGTACAGAGTGAACAGCAACGGTCCTAGTACTGAGCCTTGCGGTACTCCATATTGAACTTGTGATCGATATGACATGTCTTCGTTTACTACTACAAACTGATAACGGTCAGATAAGTATGATTTGAACCATGACAATGCAATTCCACTAATGCCAACATAATTTTCGAGTCTATTTAAAAGAATATTGTGATCAATAGTGTCAAATGCTGCACTAAGATCCAGTAACACTAATAGAGAGATACAACCACGATCTGATGATAAGAGCAAATCATTAGTAACTCTAATGAGAGCAGTCTCAGTACTATGGTACGGTCTAAATCCTGACTGGAAATCCTCACAGATACCATTTCTTTCTAAAAAGGAACATAGCTGTGATGATACTGCCTTTTGTAGTATTTTTGACAGAAAAGTGAGATTTGAGATCGGCCTGTAATTGACTAATTCTCTAGGATCAAGTTGTAGTTTTTTAATAAGAGGTTTAATAATAGCCAGCTTAAAAGTTTTTGGTACGTATCCTAATGCTAAAGATGAATTGACGATATTGAGAAGAGGGTCTATGACCTCTGGAAGCATTTCTTTCAATAGCTTAGTCGGTATAGGGTCTAACATGTTGTTGATTTTGATGATTTAACAAGTTTAGACAATTCTTCCTCTCCTAAAGCAGTAAATGAACTGAATTTTTCCTCAGAGACACTACAATGCACTATCTGACGCGATACTGTAATAGACGGTTGCATGGTTATTATTTTTTCTCTAATATTATCAATCTTGCAAGTAAAGAAGTTCATAAAGTCATTACTGCTGTGCTCTTTGGAAACATCAGAAGTTGAAGCTTTATTTCTTGTTAATTTAGCCACTGTATCAAATAAATACCTAGGGTTGTGTTTATTTTCTTCTAAGAGTTTTGAAAAATAGGCAGATCTAGCAGATTTTAAGGCCTTTCTGTACTCAATCATTCTCTCTCTCCACGAAATACGAAATACTTCTAGTTTTGATTTCTTCCAGCTGCGCTCCATTTTTCTGGCTGCTAACTTTAGGGCCTGAGTGTGCTCATTGTACCATGGCATTGGATTAATTTCCTTAATCTTTTTTAAACGCAAAGGAGCAACTGAGTCTAATGTGCTGGAAAAGACAGAGGCAATAGTTTCTGTTGCAACATCGAGGTCTTCTAAGCTGTCTGGTATGCTAAGGCGATGAAACTGATCAGGAAGATTATTTATAAAGCAATCTTTAGTGGTAGAAGTGATGGTTCTACCATATTTATGGCATGGAGGCAGTTTAGCCGCCTTGACTAAATGTAGTATACACGAGACTAGATAATGATCTGAGATGTCGTCACTCTGCTGCAGAATTTCAACAGCATCAATATCGATTCCATGTGACAATATTAGATCTAAAGTATGATTACGACAATGAGTGGGTCCTGACACATGTTGTCTAACACCAATAGAGTTTAGAATATCTGCAAATGCCAATCCTAATGCGTCTTTTTTATTATCTACATGAATATTAAAATCACCAACAACAAGAACTTTATCTGCAGCTAGTACTAACTCTGATAGAAAGTCAGCAAATTCTTTGATAAAGTCTGTATTGTGTCCTGGTGGCCTGTATACAGTAGCCAGCACAAATGTCAACTTACATAATGTTACATAAAGTACCATAGTTTCGAAGGAATTATATTTGAAAGACTTCTGACTAATACTGTAAATATTACTATAGTGTAAGGAACCCTGCATCGGCCCAAAAACGGAATCCAACGGCCTGGGCGAAGGTTAACGCGTGTATGCCTTTTCAGCGCATCTGTGAAGTTCACTTAATTTCACTCGTTTAATCTGACTCCAATTTTAAATGATTATTACTCTTAGGTTTTGTTCCCAATTGGAAATTAATCATTTGTTATGTATTAATTTTGATTTTTGATTATTCTGGGTATCTCATAATTTCAATTATTCGTTCATTACGGTCTCATCATCGCTTAGAGAAATTCACATCGGCCGACTGCGTTCTCACGGACATAAATTCGCCAGTTTATGATCTAGTCAGAGGATGCAGAGTTAACTAATGCATTTGAGTCGAACCGCCACATGCTTGTTCATACAAAAATACAGTTTTCTTAGTCACGATACTGCAACTTGCTAATTCAATAACAGACAAACTCAAAAAGTCCCATGATGTGCCAATATGCTCCTTTCATGGGGCTCTCTGGCTTGGCCTGTCCTGACGCAGATTTACGGAAATGACGGACTCCATAATCTACTGGTCATAATGATTTCAGAAGAATCCAGAGTAAATCAAATATAACATTTTATTTGTCAAGTAAAAATGTATCATGTCAATTTCATAGTTGGACAATTAGAAGCCAATTCAGAAATAATAAATGCATAACATCAACTGAAATGCACATGCACACAGTGGTGGATTAGTGTTTGAAGACACTTGTCCACCACTGTGTGGGGGCTTCTGGCTACAGAAAATCCCCCCTGACTGCTTTGCACTTTACCTTATATACCAAGACCAGAACAAAAGGATTGTACATTTTTATTACACCAACACCTGTTTTGGGGGGAGAGGAGTGGGTTTTCAGAATTCTCCTTAGTTTTCAGTCTTCTTCATAATACCAGTGACTGCTGTGAAATTGAGACCATTTTACCAATCGCACTGAGACATTTAAAATGATACCAAACATGAAAGGAATAAACAATAGATACACCAGATACATTATACTTCTTGGAGAACTTTCAGTGACTTGAGTAAGGGGGAACGGAAGGAGGGGGTGTGTGTGTGTGTGTGTTGGGGGGAGGGCTATTGCATCCTGTAGATGTGTGAGGGCAAGGCGTTGTCCTACGCTATTTCTTTGAGATCTTCTCTCCAGATGAGTTTTATTGCTTTATTGCAGGGTGCTTGAGAGAGTTATCTGAATTTTCTGACTTCTGTAACGTGAGGCAGCTAGCAGACGGTCGGTTTAGCCAGTCTGTCTGCTTTCTGACCTGGGCCCCAGTTTGTCATGTTTCAGTTCTAAGACTATGTGCCATATTACTAGAGAGAAGAGCAGCACCATCCCGGGAGGGATGAATACCATCTCTTTTTAACAGGTCAGGTCTGCCCCAAAAACTTTTTCAATTGTCTATGAAACCTATATTATTTTGCGGACACCACTTAGACAGCCAGCCATTGAGTGATGATAATCTGCTAACTATCTCATCACTCCGACGAACAGGAAGGGGGCCAGAGCAAATTACTTCTCCTGACATTGTACTTGTGAGTTCACACACCTCTTTAATGTTAATTTTAGTGATCTCCGACTGGCGAAGTCGAACATCATTAGTGCCGACGTGAATAATAATCTTAGAGTATTTACGATTAGCATTAGCCAGCACTTTTAAATTAGCTTTGATGTCAGGTGCTCTGGCTCCCGGCAAACATGTGACTATGGTGGCTGGTGTCTCTATTTTCACGTTCCGTGTAATAGAATCGCCAATAACTAGGGCACTTTCAACAGGATTCTCAGTGGGTGTATCACTGAGTCGGGAGAACCTGTTTGATGTTCTTATTGGAACGGAAGAGTGGTGTTTTCCGTGGCTGGGCCGCCTCACCGTTACCCAAGTGCCCTGCTGCGCGGGCTCTACAGCCGGAACCGAACAATGTACAGAGTTCACTAAGCTAGTCGCATCCAAAACAGTATCTGAAGCCCTTACATTCTTACTATCCTCGATTAAAGTTTGGATGCGTGTCTCTAATTCTGAGATTCTCTCTGTCAGCCTGACTATTTCCCTACATTTATGACATGTAAATCCCTCGTCGCTGACAGAGAGAGCTATGGTGAACATGTGGCAAATGGAACAGGTAGCAATGCTGGGAGAGGACGACATGACTCACCGTGTTTGTAGACTGATCCGACTTACCACAGCTGTTTGAAGAACGCGTTGAAAAAGGAGCGCGCGACAGGCTGTTAACAAGTTAACAAGCTAGCGCTGCAAATGCAAATGCGTTGTAACAGCGATTTAGATTCAAAGATTACAAGCTAGCGACGTCAGATTAGTGTGGTAGGCAATATTACATATAAGGTAATAAAAAAATAAGCAACAATGAATAAAAGTAAGAGATTCAAAGCAAAGCTATACGGAGTTACAGACGCAAACCAATCTGAGCAGCGAGGCAGACAGGAGCAATCGTTTGTTGCATGGACGGAGAAAAAATGGACGCCAGCAGGATTTCATCTGACGGCACGCAAAAAAGGGTTTTTTATTTAACACTAAAAAGTTAAATAAGCATATACATCCTGACTATTACGCACCTTTCGGACCATCAGTGAGAGCAACGGCACCGCAGAACAAGTGTATCCTACTCTATCTCGTTTTAAACGTTTTTAAATCTGAAAGCTACAACAAGCAATAAAATTGTCAAGCATCCATTTAGCGCATGTTCACAAAGGAAAAAAGAAAAACAAAACAGCGTTGTGTCTGTTTTACCGACAGAAATTGCTTCAGGTGATTCAGTAAGAGAGCAGTACAAATGAATGCGAGTGGATTCAGAGTTTCAGACCATTTTGCAAATGCGTTTTACCAGTTCATAATTTAGAATATAATTTAAGTGTCAAAAATATATGTGCGCAGTGCAGTTACACAGCTGTTAAGCTGAATATACGAAGCGAAACAAACATTTTGTCTTAAATATCCACAACACAAACAACAAATTGTTCATCACTACAAGACCCTTGTTACTATAGCAAGCCCCCCCGCCCCGCACATCAAGTTCGCACAGGGCCTTACCAATCCCCCCGCCACCCGCGGCAGGCCTGTATCTTGTATTTCTATAACCAAATCTTTTTTCCATGACCTGCCTAGTCATTTCTGATTACCAGATAAGTACATTTAAAAACATAGTTGTGACTAGTGATACGCCATCTTGAAAATGACATCAAATAATGCTTCTCACTGAGGTTGAAAATGATCGAATTTAGAGCGCCGTCCCAGTCATTATTTTTAAGTAGGTGGTGGAAAGTTGTCTGGAACGCACCATTGACCCCTAAAGGGCAACCGAAAGCGGCCAAAGGCTGGAAGATTGATTGACAGGTGGGTCAGGGTTGATTTTAATGGAAAGGTCAAACTCCATTAATGGTGTGTGTGCTCGTCAGTATGCCCTGAACAAGCCCACTCTCATTTCTTGTTTGTCTTTCTTTCAAAATATGCTAATACAGTTATGAGTACTGAAGCATTACACCTGTCTGCAGTTATTGTCGTGTTTGAATGTGTGTAATCACCGAAGGACGAGGTGAATGATACAACCACATTAGCACAGAATTCAGGAATGGAAACCTCAACTCGACACTGGGGTGTGGGAGAAGCAATCTAGAGCCTGCTCTTATTCACTGCAAATTAATAGAGCTGTTTCATCTGCACACTAAAGGAGAGCGAGAGCGAGTGCAGGTGGTGGGTGATTATCTGAAACATCTAATGGAGCCTTCTTACTTCACTGCGGAAGTAACCATAGCAACAGGAAGCAGCCACAGACACAAAATGGCAGGTCCAAGCAGGAAAAGAGGGTTACTGCGCGAACTGAATGCTGATATTCTGGATGAATCGTATCTCCATGCAGAAGGAACTGGATTAAATATTTTGAATGTTCCGAACCAGTCTGACTTCTGACCTGTAACGCTGCCTGAATCATAATCATGCACTGTTCATTGTTGGCCAGAGGAGAACTGAGCGACTGAGCCTGGTTTCTCCCAAGGTTTTTTTCTCCATTCTGTCACCTGATGGAGTTTGGGTTCTTGCCGCTGTCGCCTCTGGATTGCTTAGTTGGGGACACTTAATATTCAACAACATTACTGATCTGACCATAGGTAACATAAATATTAGGTAACACTTTATTTTAGGGTCTTTTAACTAGTTGCTTATTAACATGCATATTACTGGAATATTGGCTGTTTATTAGTACTTATTAAGCACATATTAATGCCTTATTCTGCATGACCTTATTCTACATTCTTAATTCTACCCAATACCTAAACTTAACAACTAACTTACTAACTATTAATAAGCAGTAAATTAGGAGTTTATTGAGAGAAAAGTCGTACTTAATAGTTTATATGTGTTCCCTATACTAAAGTGTTACCAAATATGATAATGTTTTAATATTTAATAATAACTAATTAATTAATAATTAATTAATAATAGTTTTACTCATTAAGAGATTTATTCGTGAGGGAATAATCAGCCTGTACAAATACAAGAAATCGTGAATATAAATAATTGGGAATTATGTAAAAAGCGTGCACATTTCATTTAACTATTATATGTCATTTTGGTTGCTTAGCTGTTTTCTTCTAAAGGTCCATAAATTCGTCAAGTTTTTCGTCAGGTGTCTTTTTTAATTATATGATGTCACTACGTTGCTGTCTTAACGCCAGCCAATCGCTGCATTGCTGATCGTGGTTTCGAGTATCAATACATCTGCCTTTTTCAAGGAACACAAGAACACGCAGTAATCTCAGACATCTTAATCCAGATATTTTAATCCAATCTGCAAATTCGTTTGAAGAACCAAATTAGCCAGAGTTCAGTTATCACGATTAAAAGATCTGGCATCTGTCAAATCATCTCAGATGTATTAAGCGAGGTACGAAGAACGGACCCCAGTAACCCCAGATATACATTCATATAAACCACCACCCCCAAAAGTAATCGCGATTCATTTAGCATCTCAGCTGACTTGAATTGTCACGTTTTAATCGATTTCCAACCAATTCTGGATGCATCGTCCATGGGCTGTGTCTGAAATTGCCCCCTATACCCTTAAATAGGGCACTGTTTGAGGGTACAGCAATTTGTAGTGGTGTTCGAAACCATAGTAGATGTTACCGAGTGCACTCATTCAATCCCACAATGCACCGCAATAATGAGTGTACAACTGATGTATACCCATAATGCAATGTGAGAGTCATGCCGCAGGCCGAATGAATTCCCGCATCTGACCAGAGGATGGCGCCCGCAGCTGAATCATCCATCCATCCATCCATCCACTTACCAATGTGGCTACCATAGACTGTAAAAAATTATAGACGTTGCACCTCCAGTCTTCCACTGTAGAAAAGTGAAGCCACCAATGTCCCAATATGGTGCTGACATCTCATGCTGATTCAGGACCTGAGTCTGCGCAGTAGTGAGCATGAAGTGTAGCCACGCGCGATCAAGGCCCCGCCAACAATCCCACAGAATCGTTTAGTACAGTTTACTGCAGAACAACTCATTATGTCGGTGTGGAATAAACAGTTAAGGAAATGTAGGGAATAGTGAATGAGGGTATAGGGGGTGATTTCAAACACAGCAATGATGTGAGTTGTAGCTCATGACTCAGTGATGCTAGACTATGACACTCTTCCCCGCTCCTCAAGTACATAAAACATTAGCCTTTATATGTCACCCTGGACCACAAGTTTTTGAAATTGAGATTTATACATCATCTGCTGAATAAATAATCTTTCCATTGATGTATGGTTTGTCAGGATAGGACAATATTTGGCCGAGATACAACTATTTGAAAATCTGGAATCTGAGGGTGCAAAAATAAATAAATAAATAAAAAAATAAAAAATAGAGAGAAAATCGCCTTTAAAGTTGTCCAAATGAAGTCCTTAGCAATGCATATACACTCGCAGACATAAAGTTTTGATATATTTACAGTAGGAAAGCTGAAGTTTACTAAATATCTTCATGGAACATGATTAATATCCTCATTATTTTTGGCATAAAAGAAAAATCGATAATTTTGACCCACACAATATATTGTTGGCTATTGCTACAAATATACCCATGCAACTTATGGCTGGTTTTGTGGTCCAGGGTCACATATAGTGTTTTTTGAGTAATGAAAAAACTGTACTTATTAAAGAACCAGTTCTCAATACTTTTCATTGGTTAAATTGTAACATACCATCATAAATTTCAAAAGATAGAACGAAACCACTATAAAGAGGTAGCATCCGTTGAGCTTTTGCAGTGGTTATATTTACGTGGCAAACAAGTAACAACAAATGTTTTTCACCCTCCACAACATCATCAGTTCATTCAAATCAGTCAATAGTGTGTGAGAGAAAAACCTGAATTTCCAACGCAGTTTGTCATAACCCTCCATTGTTGTAATGTGTCCAGCGTTCTCAAAGTCATCAATGGCACGATAATCTCAGGCAATAAACATCCACAGAAAGTTCCACAGGTACACACAGTTCCACCCATACAGAAATGTAATATATGTACATATATGTCCCTATATCCAAGTAGTGATGTCATATATGTTTCATGTAAGGCAATATATTATTAGCACATATATACATCCTCATGATATATGAGGATGTATATATTTAACTGTATGTTAATGCCATGCATGCATCAATATACTGTATGTCTAATCTATATATGAAAGTTTATTTCAACAACATACAAACACTCAGTATGCTTATATATGTCCTTTATCATGTCCTTTCCACATGATGCATTAAGTAAGTTTGTTTTTGACAATTGTATGGTTTGAATTTGTTTATTTGAATTATTTGGATCGGGTTTAATAATTATCTTGGATTGAATATATATTGTTAATGTTTATTTATGAATTGTTTGTATGAGTCTGATTATCTTTTTGTATGGTTTGTAGTGACTAAAGACCATCCTGTTCATCCTATCCATCCTGATCATCTTATCCATCCTGTTCATCCCATCCTGTTAATTCTGTCCTTCTCTTAATATCTGTCATGTGAATTTGCTCCCTGTATCTCCATGTGCTTTGGGTTGTTCAAAGTATTCAAGATTTAAGCATCCTGAACTCAATAAATTAAAGACTGTAAGGACTAGAACTTTTTCCAGTGTTTTAATCAGACACACCACCAAGTTTCTACAATTCTGATGAACTCTGGATATTTAACATCTGATATAGAACAAATGTCCATTCAAACACCCACCCCTCACCAATGCAGAAAAAAACAAATAAAGGAAATTAAGTCTATTTATAGACCTTGACCAGGAGATTGTGGGTAATGTAGTGCACCATATATGGTAATGTAATTTACCAGGAATTGTGGGAAATGTAGTACAAAGTAAAATAAAGGGGAAAAAAGGAAACAAATGGGTCAATTTACAACACACATTTTTGTGTTGGCTTTGATGTTTGTTTTGGATCATTGTCCCAATGGAAGATCCAACCATGGCCCATTATTGGTCCGATTATTATTATTATTATTATTATTATTATTTTTAATCTGTTGGTATTTGATAGAATCCATGATGCCATGTATCTGAACAAGATGTCCAGGACCTCCAGCAAAAAAATAATCCCACAACATTAAAGATCCAGCAGTATATTTAACCGTGGGCATGGGGTACTTTTTATCCCTGTGTGCACCAAACCCATCTGGTGGGTTTGCTGCCAAAAAGCTCTTTTTTTTTCTTTTTTCTTTTTTAGTTTCGTCTGACCATAGAAGCCGGTCCCGTTTGAAGTTCCAGTCTTGTCTGACAACTGAATATGCTGGAGAGCAAACGACTCTTAATGAAATAAAAGAAAGTGGGGGAAATGATATTGCATCATGTAGTAGTTTAGGACAGAAAAAAAAGATTTTTGACAAAACTGTGGAAACAGGGGAAGTGGTCAATGTGGAGATGAATAAGGTGTTGAGTTGTCCTGAGATGGTTAGAGAGGAAGAAATAAGGGATGATGATATGCTTTCGGATATTTCTGAGATCGGGTCTCAAAATATGGAGGAGATGTATTCTTTGGATGAGATTAATGACTTCTTGGATACAACTTTCGGTAAAGCTGTTGAGGTGAAAGATTTTTTCCCAGATGTGGAAAAGTTTGTTGTCTCAGTGAAAGTACTACAGCACACAGTGAGTTATGATGCATTGAGCAAACCGAAGAGGTTTAATCTAAACTTATTATGAAGCTGAGGAAAAACAAAGGGCCGTCTATTTTTAAAAAGTAATGGTTAAAATACACTGGGTGACTCTTATAACGTGTTGTCTTTTTTTCGTTCTGTCTCTGTCCACTGTATATTTTAACTTCTTTATGGAGAGCTTAAAAGTGGGTTTTTTAAATATAAATGGAGGAAGAGATAGGGGTAAATTGGCAGTAGTATCTGAGTTTTTAAATATAAATCAGGTTAATGTTATTTTCTTACAAGAGACTCACAGCAATGATGAAAATGAAATTGAGTGGAATAGATGGTGGGAAAGAAATTTGGTATTGAGTCATGGGACAAACAATGGTGCAGGAGTAGCTATATTATTTAAAAAAGACTTGAATGTCAATATTTTATATACTGAAGAGATTGAAAAAGGAAGGGTACTATTACTAAAAACACAGTATGGGGAACATGTTTTTGTTTTAGTGAATGTGTATGCTCCAAATAATGGGTTGGAAAGAGTAAGAGATTTGGTAAATTAGATAAAGTGCTTCAAAAATTTGATGATAGTACTTGGTTAGTGTTAGGAGGGGACTGGAACTGTATTATTAATTTTTTAATTGGTAGAAATGGTGAAGAGCCACATAGTCATTCTGGTGAATCACTGTCCAATATAATGGGAAAATATGATTTAATAGATGTGTGGAGAAGGAATATAGGAATAAGACGATATACATGGATTAAAGTAGCAGAAAATATGGTTAGTGGGGCTAGACTGGATAGATTTTATTTAAGTAAGATGGTGGAAAATAGGGTAATGAATGCATCAATATTGCCAAATGGTTTTTTCTGATCATCATTTGATCACTTTTGAAAGCAAACTTCAAGACCTAAGTATTATTGGCATTTTAATGAAAAATTGTTAAAAGACATGTTTTTTTGTGATAGTTTTAAGCTGTTTTGGGAAAAATGGAAAGGGGAAAAAAAGTGATTTTGAAAACCTTAGTCAATGGTGGGATGTGTTAAGGTACAAATTAAAGAGTTTTGTCAAAATGTTTCTGCTTATACTTTTATACGCTTATACTCTTTCTTTTAAAAAAAAAAAAACTATACAAAGTTTGCAAAAAGAAATTGAGTGTTTGGAAGAGGACTTGATAAATAACAGAGGAGTACAGAACAATGGGACAATTTTAAACAAGAAAAGGAAAGAACTTGGAACTTTGTTACAAGAACATGTGAAAGGGGCACTGGTAAGATCGAGAATTTGTTCCATTAAGGACATGGATGCCCCAACTTCATATTTCTTTAACCTGGAAAAAAAAGACTGTTCAATATAAACAGATGCATCATCTTCGTTGTCCAAATGGAAATATAACAAGTCTGGGTGAAATGAGGAAGTTGGCGGTGGATTTTTTTTCTATGTTGTATAGTGGTGACAAATGTGATCCTGATAGTGCAAATGACTTACTTAAAGATCTACTACAGTTGGAGCAAGGGAAAATAAAGGTTTGGACAATATAATTACATATGGGGAATTAACAGAAGCAGTGCAGCAGTTGTCTATGGGTCGTTCTCCAGGAATAGATGGATTAACAGCTGAGTTTTATAAACATTTCTGGGAAATATTAGGGGAAGATTTTTATGAAGTTGTACTTGAATGTTTTAAAAATAAAGTACTTCCTGTTAGTTGTAGAAGGGCTGTAATTTTGCCATTACCAAAAAAAGGAGATTTAGGATTTTTTAAAAATTGGAGGCCAGTGTCTTTATTATGTTTGGACTACAAAATATTATCAAAATCTATAGCAAATAGGCTCAAAAATTGTTTGAACATGTTGATTCATAAAGATCAAACATATTGTATACCAAAGCGATCAATAATGGACAATTTGTTTTTTTTAAGAGATATGATTGATTATGGTTGTATAAATGATTCTAATTTGGGTGTCCTGTCAATAGATCAAGAAAAAGCATTCGATAGGGTGGACCATGACTATCTTTTTAAGGTGTTAAAGAGTTTTGGAATTGGTGATCAATTTATTTCATATGTTAAATTGTTATATTCTGATGTATCAGTGTTGATTAAGGTTGGTGGAGGAATAATTGCCCTAGTAACAGTCACAAGAGGTATTAGACAGGGTTGTCCTCTCTCTGGACAATTGTATAGCCTTGTAATTGAGAAATTTGAGTTGTTTTTCAGTTGCAGGCGTAAAAGAAACTTTTAAAGTCTATATGTCTACTTATGCTGACGATATAAAAAGTGAGGGGTTTATCATTGGCCGGTGGAGAGACACCGGACCTCCAAAACTTTCAGGAGGATTAATTTGGGGGAGGGAGGGTATAAAAGTGTTTGGTGTTTTTTTAGGTAAGGAAAGTTTAAAAAAAAAGAATTGGGAGGGAGTACTGGAGAAGGTAGTAGCTCGACTGTCTAAGTGGAAATGGCTATTACCACAATCATCCTACAGAGGGAGAGTTTTAGTGGCAAATAATCTGGCAGCCTCCACGTTGTGACACAAAGTTATTGTTCTGGAACCACCAAATAAACTGATCTGTAATATACAGAGGATAATTGTAGACTTTTTCTGGAGTGGTGAACACTGGACGCTGCGGTACTTTACTTACGAGTCCACGAAGGAGGTCAAGGTCTGGTGGATGTAAAGAGTCGAGTTTTTGCTTTCAGACTGCAAGCAGTACATAAATTGCTCTATCAAGAGGATTTAGCATGGACACAGACTGCATGTGCATTCCTGCAGAAAGTTGAAAGTTTTGGACTAGATAAACCCTTGTTTTTATTGAAAATGGATGAGTTGGGCTGGACAATCTCTCTTTCTTTTACAAGTCAATGTTACAAGCTTGGAGTAAAGTCTTGAAGGTGGGGAGAAATTTGAATGAACTTGCACAACAGCTGAAAGGAGTTTTTCCAAAGTTAAAAATAATTCCTGCTGTCAGTGGAGAACAAGAAGAACATGATGGATCTATATTGTCTTTCAAAACTCCGCAGCTGGAAGAGCTGGACATTGCGTCGAAAAAAGCATTGTACTATATTACAGTGAAAGTTATTCACATGAACTCACTCAGCACGCAGAGTTTTTCAAAGTGGACAGAGACAATGGAGCCAGACTTCCTAGTGAGGGATAGGTGGAGAGCCCTGTATAAACCTCCCATTGAGAAGCGGACAGCTGATCTGCAGTGGAGGGTTATTGACAGATAGCCACAAACAGACATGTAGCACACCTGAATCCAGCAGTTGCGGGAAGAAACTGTAGAACATTTGTTCTTAGATGTTTGAGACTCAGAGGTCTTTTTAGGTTGCTTGATGCTTGGTTTCAGGGTTTTGGTGAGGAATTTTCCCACAAAGTTTTAATTGGGGGACTAAAATACAAAGTGGAAGATAGAGGAAAAGTGTGTTTATTAAATTATTTAATTGGTACAGCAAAGCTTGCAATGTGGAAAACAAGGGAAAATAAGCAGTTGGAACTTGGTTCAATAGATGCAGAAATAATGTTGAAATGTATGATAAAAGGGAAGATAAAAATTGAATTTTCTTATTATAATTTGATTAATGATGTTGAGAGTTTTTTAGGAATTTGGGGTATTAATGAGATTTTATGTGTTATTGATGATGGGTTGTTATTTTTTACTCTTTAATTGTTGTTGAGGTAAAATGAAACTGGTAACAATGTTGTTGTAAATACTGGGTTTAAAGTAATAATAAAGATCTGTTCAACCTCTCTCTCTCTCTCTCTCTCTCTCTCATCTTGTCTGATGGCACTTTTATCTACAACAGTAAGAAGAATCTGACAATAACATTTTTTTGGCCCATCATCCTAATGGTCAATAAACTGAAAGGTCAGTCATTTCAGGCCCAGATATTGCTCATGACGGTGAAGAGAATGGTCTGAGTGCGGGGGCGAGAGATTAGTTAGCAAATCGCAATATGAAGCTTTACAGAGTCCCGTCAAGCGCTATAAGCTTTGATGGCGGGAAATTGTGGGACAAAACATTTCATCCATTTACCGCAGGGCCTCTCTTTTACACTCTGAGTGCTGTATCTGTGTAAAGGTCAGCTATAGAGTGACTTCATGCTGATATCCTGCAAAACAAACACGTAAACCTTTCCTGTCACATGCTATCACTGATAGCACATACTAGCATAGATTAGCATTGTGAGATCAAATGATTTGATTAGAAGGTGTTTGTGTTTGGATGTTTTCAGATGTCAGCTGATTCCTGTCGCTCAGACAGTAGAGCATGGAGCTACAGTATATTGGAAATGCACACATTTATCTAGACTTATTCCAGTTTTCTTTATTCCACTCATTTGAGATTTCTGTATTGCTGGCAGGTGACAATTCACCAAAAACAAAATGCCACACAGTTACAGTATATTCTTTCAACAATGTACGTATAGGACTGTAAACAATTACAAGATGAACAGTCATGATGTTTTCAGGATATTTTAAATATGATAATATAAACATAACAATGTACATAAGAGACTGAAAGTTGACTGATATTTCTTTTATAACAATTGTGCTGATGAACAGAACAAACAGAAGACAAAGGTCCCTCAAACGATGTTTCAGGCAGAGATTAATTGTAACACCTCTGTGGTTTTACTCATTTACTGATAAAATATTTAGCCTATAACTGACATTTTGACTCAAACATCTATGACGTCAGCAGTCTTTAGCCAGTTAAATGTGTTTAATCAAATCAGATGCAGTTTAGATACACATTCAATAAAACCTCTTCTGTATGAACGCAATGAACAGCAAAAGAAATGATTCTATGATGTGGATTTATACAGCATATTTTTCTAGTGGATACTAATGTAATTACATACAAAACATATCTGTTGAAAATGATGTATGATTTCATGACTTACAAAATAATTAGACAAAAATGGTGAAAAGTAAGACTGTTTTACTGAAGTCACGAACAGAAAACTGTACATTGATTAATCTAATTTTGAACAGCTGATTCAGAATTCTTTCAGTTGTCAATATCATTTAGTTTTGCGATTTAACTTTTTTTTTTTTAACCTATAATACTGAAATGTGATTTATTCTGGGAGGTAACTTAAAGTAAAGTGGTAATTCAAATTTACTTTGAATACTTTTGAGGCAGAATGTAACATGAATTTATTTGTGTTGTCAAAGTTTTGTTTTGTTTTGTTTAATAAGAACTATATCATTTGTTTTGCATGTTTGGATGACACAGGTTGAGTTTATGACCAACTGACCCTTAAATAAACATCACTAATGAAACCCAGAGAACACACTGTTCCTGTAGAGATCAAAACATAACATGCTGAAATGCAGCAACAAATTTTGTTGTTGTAATTTTCTTGAATAATGATTACATGCTGTTTGTGTACATATTCCTTGTCTGATGAGAGAGATCAGAATAATACACTGATGTACCTGCTGCAGGGCAGACGTGTTTCCATCGGGTTTCATGGCAGTAGATTACACTGGTTCAAAGTCTAGGTGAATTTCATTCGTACCTGTCCTCATCTTGTCTTTAATACAGTTTTCATGGCATTCCGTGCCTGATCACAGGCCTGGCTGAGTGAGACCGCTGGATAAGCTAATGTCAGATTGTGGCAGAATGACAATATTAAGCAAATGTCCAGCGCAACAGTTGAAGTGTCACTTGTGCTTTTCACCTCCCAGCTCTGACAAATTCCAATGAAATTCTGTCATTGTGAGGGAACGAGAAAGGAAAAAAGAAGTACGGAGGGAAAAATAGATCAATATTTAATTTTCTCTGCTGGTGATATGTTCAGCGTCTAATCAGCAGGGACTGAGAAGATGACACCAGGAATGTCAATTAGAGGAGTGTTCTGTTCATCTCTCTCCCCACGTTACCCTTGAGCTCAAAGCCAGGGTTCAGAGGTCAAATGTTTGCTAGCTATTCTGTTAGATATATTCTGTTAGATAGGGCATTTACAGTGACGTCTTGGGGTTTTCCACTGATCTGGGATCAGATGAGAAGACAAATTAGGACTAGCCCTTTTGGTGTGCATCGGGGTTCGTTTGACGTCAGAGTTTGGTTCATTTGGTTGATGTGTCAACACTGTTTTCCAAGCTCAGAACACGAATGTCATGCTCATTTCTGCTTGCCTTCGGCTAACCAATCAGACCTCAAAATACCACCATCACCAAATCAGGAAATGAAGAGTCACACAATCATCATTTTCATGATCAATAATTGCTTTAATGATTAGGGATGGGCACTAGTACCCGATTAATAAAATTGGATTTCTTTTTTGAACCAACTCTTATATACTGATGTTTTTCATACACACTAGATTTTTAAATGTCATCTAGAGATTCTAAACACACGCTATAGATAGCGTGTTTGTGCCTGTGCTTCATTAAAGAAGAGCACTAATCATTAGAGAGACAGGAAATGAGAAGCACACAGGAAGTGTGGAGGGGAACAGCGCTCGAATTCAACGGCATTTCAACTGCTCCGATTTAAAGTTGATTTAAGTGTTTGGCAGCTGCGAGAAGGGACAAACAAAAGTGTGCTTTGTGATGTTTTAGTGCATTTTAGCATCAGTGTATACAAGTAGAGTCTGAGGCTACGTTCACACTGCAGGTTAATGTGGCCCAAATCAGATTGTTTTTTGCCCACATGTGACTCATATCTGTTTTCCCCATGACAGTGTGAACAATACAAACCACATGGAATCTGATCTTTTCAATTCCGATTCTTGCCACTTCCATATGTGGTACTATGTAATCCGATACAGGTCAGATGTTTTGCAGTGAGACCGCAGTGTGAATATGCGATTTTTACGTCACTAGAGATTAAATCTATTCAAAGATAGAAAGGCAGTGATGTGGCAGAACTCGCAGCTCTATAATACAAGCAAAACATGAGGGCTTATATCATAAAAGTTTCAAAACTCTTCTCTCTTTTGTCACATAATTGTCTTTATTTTTCATATTGCCTGTGCATAATTTCGCTGGCTTCAGCGGTAGATCACACTATAAATAAACGTGTAATCGCATACTTTAATGCCCTCCGTGTTTACTTCTGTATAACAGCGTACTGTGTGTGGTGCCAAGTCCGTGATTTTTCCCGCAGAATTGGGTTACTTTTTCACTGTTTCCGTGGGTTGTTTTGCAACCCTGTGGGACCCCTGGAACCAATTTTTACTGGGATACCCCACGGAACCCGATTGGGCTAGTTTTGGGCTAGTTTTGAGAAGCAATTGAGTGGATTTTGTGGTAAACACCTGGCAACCCCGTTTGTATTGTTCTTTTGCGCATGCAGATCAGTTCAGAACCATGATCTGTTCACACTGGAAATCTGATATTGGCCACATTTACAATGACAATGTGAACAGCTATACAAAAGAATCAGATCTGAGCAAAAATCGTAATTTGTTGTTCTTAAATTCACCAACATTTTCGTTCACTCCTTCACCTTCAGTTGCTTTGTTTTTCTTCACTTGTGCTTTTTTTGAAAACGAATCCCTCTTTTTTCTTCCTTTCTGTCTTTCCATGTCTCCTTCACAAGTGAGGGGGCGGCAGTAAGTGCGCACTCTTTCTCTCAAACGCTTGAGCACTACACAGCTGTCCACAACTTAGCCCAAGAAAAAGAGCAGAGCAGCGGCTGAAACATGCCTGACAACCCTTCTCTCCTTCCTCTCCTCCACATTACTGACGGGCAGAGGCCTATTTTGGTGGCATAATGAGGCACAGAAGAATATCAGCGTGAACATTTGACTGAAACGCCCTCGTCCAACATGCTTTAGGAACTGAATAATGAACTTTGCAGCTGTGATTCATCTGGAATTAGATCCTAAACCCAGAGATTGACGCTCATCTCCTACGGGAGCTCGACTTAACAATGCCTTTCATTGTCACCAATGAAGAAACGGCCTGTGGCTCAGTCTGTTAGCTGTTATTTATTCATCTCTCTGTGTTTTTATGTTTCTTGTGCTGCTCCTGAGCGTTCTAGATCATTGATCAGATGATGAACAGCCATTCACAGCAGCAGAAATGTGTTTGGAACTGAGTTTGAACATACAGATAGAACATGAAATGAAGATATTATCTTATTTAATTTCTTTATATTAATATTTTTTTTCAATTATTAAGTAAAGTAATGCCATAACCTGACTGTTCATGATGATCCATTCAAACCCCAATGTCCTGCTGTGCATGTATTTCCTGCTGATTATCTCTCACTTCAGAAATGTGTTTTTTTTGAATGTTTTCACAGGTTAACGATGATGTTGTCTTTTTAAGGAAGGATTTTTGCTGAAGAGCAACAGCACTGCAGTGATGATCCGTGAATAGGGCTCTTAAATGATCTGTGGATGAAATGTAATGTGTGCCGAGCGTTTCGCCGTCCAGCATCCAGCTCACTGCTCTAAATCAACACAGCCGACATTTACAGGAGAGCACTTGAAATGTCAGTGTTGGTGTTCAGCAGGTGTTTCTGTCTCACTCGAGTCTCCAGGGAACACGGGAGAAATGAGAGCGGATAAGGTTGGAACAGAGTAGTTCTGTCTTCATATTGCACCCGCGGAAATTGTGGAAAGGTTCAAATAATGTCCATGATCATCAATATCTCAATTGTCACTTATTTGATTATAGTTTCATATTGCATAATAAAGTATGCGTATGAATCAGAGCAGGGTTTATTAAGAACGTGCAGCGATCTGTGTGGATGCTGGAGCATCTCCCAGTGTCTCTGGCCGGGAAACAGCCGGGATTGACCAGTCCTCCTCTCACACTCGCTCACACTAGCACCTGCAGGCTGTGTGTTTATATAGGGCCTTCTTATAGTCAGGTTCACTTTACAAAGATTTAGTTATTATTAGTATTATTATTTTGTTAAAAAAAAACAAAAAAAAAAACACTACTTTTTAAAACTTAAAAATACTTTGAAACAAATTTGGAATGTTTTTCAGTTATGTTTGAGCGTTTCAGAAGTTTTTATTGGTACACAAGGAGTTTGTTTCTTGTTTGAATTGTGTTGTCAACAGTAGCGGTACTTGAGTACCAAGTTGGTACTGAAATTGTAAAAATGTGATGTTCCTTCTGGTATAATAGGCTACAGAGTACCAACTCACTGCTTTCAAGCGTTTCCGTGCGTATTTGTGTTTGGATCATCAAAGGTTTCTATTTACAACGTGTTTTTGCAGCTTTGAGCTTTGTAGCCAATCAACACTTAAAAATGCTGGGTTAAAACAACACAAGTTGGGTTGAAAATGCACAAACCCAGCGATTGGGTTGTTTTAACCCAAAGGTTGGGTTAAATGTTTGTCCAACGTGCTGGGCAGTTTTATTTAACCCAACTATTGTTTAAAAATGACTACATGGCTGGCTTAAAATGAACCTAAAATAGGTTGGAAATTAAATTAAATTATTATTCATTAAACTTATTAATAAATGTTAATTTATTAAACATATTAATAAATGTTAATTTCCAACATATTTTAGGTTAATTTTAAGCAAACAATACAGTAATTTTTAAACAATAGTTGAGTTGAATAAAACTACCCAGCAGGTTGGGCAAACATTTAACCCAACCACTGGGTTAAAACAAAACAAACCCAACTGCTAAAACAACCCAATCACTGGGGTCCATGTATCATCTGATCATTTCATTTCCTATTTGAAATGAAATAACCAGAAACGAGAAAACAGCGCCTTTATTTGTTTTTTCAAAAAAAATAAATAAAAAAATGAAAAACGAGATTTCGGCTTGATTTTTCGTCTTTTGGTTCACAGTTAAAAAACGGTTCACTTTTAAAAACTTAAAAATTCAATTTGCACACATGGGCTGTCTTGAGACGCCCCCTTCCGCCGATTGGTCAAGCAAATATGGTCATGTGATGTCATCAGCCGTCCTTCAAGTCTGTTCAACAAAATAATAGTCCTTTGGCTCTGCTGCTATAGCAGTACTGCTTCTTAAACTGTACAGGTCATGTTCTAGATTGGGCTTTCTTCTGTGCAACAACGCATTTCACAGAAATATTTATATCAGAAATATTAAATATTAATCTGCACCCAGCCTGCTTTATTTAGCTGTGCGCAGTTAAATCTGTGTGGTGAAGCTGCGCTAGACAGCGCTGGTATGCTAAGGCGATGAAACTGATCAGGAAGATTATTTATAAAGCGATCTTTAGTGGTAGAAGTGATGGTTCTACCATATTTATGGCAGGGTGGCGGTTTTGCAGCCTTGGCTAAATGTAGTATACATGAGACTAAATAATGATCTGAGATGCCATCGCTCTGCTGCAGAATTTCAACATCATCAATATCGATTCCATGTGACAATATTAGATCTAAAGTATGATTACGACAATGAGTGGGTCCTGACACGTGTTGTCTAACTCCAGTAGAGTTTAGAATGTCTGTAAATGCCAATCCCAATGCGTCTTTATCATTATCTACGTGGATATTAAAATCACCAACAACAAGGACTTTATCCGCAGCTAGTACTAACTCCGATAGAAAATCAGCAAATTCTTTGATAAAGTCTGTATGGTGTCCTGGTGGCCTGTATACAGTAGCCAGCACAAATGTCAACTTACATAACGTTACATAAAGCACCATCACTTCGAAGGAATTGTATTTGAAAGACTTTTGAGTAATACTGAAGATATTACTATAAATTACAGCAACAACTCCCCCTTTGCCTTTCCGATGAGGATTGTGTCGATAATCGCAACCTTGAGGGCTAGACTCATTTAAGGCTTAATATGATTTAAACGGATGAGTTATAAAAAAAAATTCACTCAATTTCAATTTTGACTACTTCATTAAGTTTTGTTTTGTAGAAAGCCTTTCTTTAAAGTGAATTTCCTTTTGTAAAAATTGTATCTTAATTTTAATCAATGTTTAAACAACCAGTTGCCTGGATTTCATAAATAAGAAGCAAATATAGCAGACAATATAATCATGACATGGAGGCGCCAGCTCGATCACTTGCACGTGAACTGGAGCGCGTCTTATAGGCTACATGAACAGAAACTCAGCGTTTAGGCTGCTTGCCTCACAGACATGACAAATATATCTATAGAAAGCTTGAAATGTCTACTTTTAAATAAAATAATTCCAAACGAAAAGAAATAGGCTCCTCTCTGATTATGTAATCCTAATCAAATGTGCATTCTCTCTCTGGGCACGTCCGCTATGCGATGATGAGAGTCAGCAATGTCAACATCTTTTCAGTCGACACTGATTCAGAAAACATTAGTTTATTAATAAACAATTAAAATATCTCCTTGCTGTTTTTTTGTCACATTCATAATCATTACTTTGCCGGTTCTTTATGGCAAGCTTTATGCATGCGCTTGAGTGCTATATAGCCTATATTACATAAATGCTCATTATTATGGTTTATTCTCAGGGGCGTGTTTAGGTTATTGAGGGCCCTAAGCAAATCTCTGGGAGGGGGCCCCGCAATCATGTTCCAGGGGGTTTGGTGGGAGGGGGATCCGTGGAACAGTGAAAAAATGGAATACTGTACTTTTCAAAATGGCCACTACTGTACTGGGTGAAGTCTTGACGTAAGACATTGAATGTGATCAGTATGAAGAGAGGAATCAGTTGTACTAAGATTCATTTTTCTGGAACAAAGGGTTCAAAAGTTATAACCTTTACCAAAATGAATTTTTGAACTGCTGGTGGCGCTATCAAATTACTTTTAATTACCATTACTACTTACTACTTATGGTTCATTGACTACCATTCGGGAAGAAGAAGAACAATGAATCTGTACATAAATGCACTGCATGTTGTATTTGATAACTTCAGATTAGATCTTTTTTAGGCACAACACCTTGAACAGATGCAACTTCTGCATCTTCTCCTGCCACAGTACCTCATGCGGTCTGGGCATGTGTCACACTGAGTTTCGAACCCACAAAGCAAAGCATTCGGAATCCATGGTGTAACACATTGAGCTAATCAGTCATGCATGTTCATCAGTCTGCTGAGCAGAGGTTTCAGTATGAGAAAGAGTTCACAAAAAAAGTTCCTTAGCATGTTAACCAGATTAGTTTGCAAAGTTACTTAATGCCACCTAAGTTTTGGTTAACCTAATAGCTGAAGAGCCACATTAGAAAGAATGGAAATTGGTTAGCTAAGCGATTACTGTGCTAAGCTAACTAGCATAAGACAACAAATACAGGCAAAGTCACATTCAGAGACAAATATCTTGGGAACGGTAGCGAATATCAAAAATACGTTCAGTCATTTCTGTGCAGCTCAGTCCAAAGATCATCTGAGCCAATTTTGGACAAAATTGGACAAAATTTATAGGAGTAGCGAAAAAACTGTTTTTCATATACTTCAATATGGCGGACAGGTACATTTAAGGAAAATGACAAATGACACTTCGTTGGAATCGGCATAAGCCAGGGAATAAAATGATATAAAGCATATACATTTTGGACAATATTTTCAAAAGTTATAAGTGTTTTTGCAAAATTCCTTATATCTCTGGAACACTAGGTGGCGCTATGTTGAAACTTCTCAGGTACCTTCAGGACATTCTGATGATGATACATACCAATTTTTGTGAAGATATGTCAAATTGTTTAAAAGATATTGCAATTTATGTGTTTCATCCGATGTTGACAAAATCGATATCCACGGATTCAGCATGGCCCAAGGAATCCATAGACACAGATCTTGATTTTCTGACAAACTGTTCAAAAGTTATTGGCCAAAATAGCCATTTTTCATATCTCATGACCTGTAGGCGGTGCTGTTCCCAAATTTGGCATGGACCCTCAGATCATGGTGCTGATGAAGCTTACCAATTTTTGTTTTAATTGCTGAGATACAACTTCTAAACCAATTTCGGGTCGACCTCGTTAAGTTCGTGACATCATAACTTTTGAACAAAGATGAATAAAAAAAATCTGTTCAGTCATTTCTGTGTGGCTCAGTCTAAAGATCATCTGATCAAAGTTTGGACAGAATTGGGCAAAATTTGAAGGAGTAGCAAAAAAAACTGAATGCTGTACTTTTCAAAATGGCCACTACTGTAATGGGCGGAGACTTAATGTAAGATGTTGAATAGCATCAGCATGAAGAGTCAAATCAGATGTACTAAGTTTCATTACACTTATAGACTTATAGCGCTATAGAGTTGGTCCTAGATACTCCAAAATTGGTCAGATTACTAGACATTACCATCTCTACAAGTGTGCCAAATTTCATAATTTTCCTACTTACGGTTCATAGGGCTGCCATAGACTCCCAGTGGGGAAAAATAATTATAATAATAAAACTGACAATTACAATAGGGGCTGCAGCCCCTTTGGGGCTTGGCCCTTAATAATAATAAAGTTATAATAGGCCTACTAACTTTAAAATTATTTCTACTCCAATTCGTTTTTTGAAATATACCTAAACATTAAATGGTGGCTGTCAACTTGATGGATTTATTCAAACATGCATTATATAGGCTATTAAAGAACATTAAAACATATAATTAATATGTGATATGGTGCATAGCCTATATTTAGCTAAATGTTCCTCTCTAGAGTTCATTTTTCTAGCTGACTAACGAGTTTATGGTCGCTGAATATGTTGTTCTGAGGTAAATGTGACGTTACGTTTGTTTGTTTACAAGCTGTTAATGTCTTTCTGCGGTTGAACGCTGATTAAATAATTACACGAGACATGATACGGATTTCAGTAAGTTGAACTGTATCTTTTAGCATGCCTTGAGATGTTCATTCATGTTTATTTCGCGCTGTAACTGGTATTAAAGCGGAGAAGAGGATCAGTTCATGTGCACTTCAGGCTGCCACTTCTCTTGAACTGAGGCAGCAATCACGCCACATTAAAGAGCGCCAAATCCGTTTCCTCGCGCTTTTTTAAATGGGTATACTAAAAGCCTTGACCTTTCCTAGTGGGTATACGGCATATACCTGCATATCACGTAGACTACACAAATCGCAGGGGCCCCCCATGCCTGCGGGGCCCCACGCAATTGCGTGCTTTGCGTAGTGGGTAAACACACTACTGTTTTTTCTCTTCAGTATTTAAGAAATTAAATTAATATAAATGTGATTAGTCAACTAATGGCTTAAATGAACAACTACTAGTCGACTAGAAAAAACTTTTCACATATTTTCAATCCAGCATGTCACAAAAGGTATTCTGGTTTGAGCTCGTGCTCTGCTCGCATGCTCAGACACAGATACACAAACAGAGCATCATCGTACATTATTATCAGTTTAAAATTATATTTGTGTATGACTAACCCCAACACACACCAGAGAAAAACTTTGCAGGTCCTATGGCTGAGAGAGAGCCTATTCGGACGAAAATTTACCTACGCGGATTATAGTAATGCCGCATTTTATTGTCAGTAACGGTAACGCGTTGTAATGGGGGAAACAGTAATTCGTTTGATTAGCCTACTAGTTACTGAAAAAAGTAACGCTGTTTATTTATAACGCCGTTATTTTCATCACTGCTCAACAGTAAATCTGTAATATGTAGCCAACATTAAGAATATGTGCCGATGAGGAAATTTTCCCACTGATTAATTAACTTATGACAACACCAGTGTTATTTGTTAATATCTTCTGTCGATTTTGATCTTTAATGTTTGACAACATCGTTATTAATAAAACGAACAAGATGGATGACATGATAGCCTATAGGCTACCCGCGTTGTAACACAATAAATGAAAGACCTAGACTATGGATTTTCACCTTAATTACATTCAAGCGAATGCTTAGTTTTTGGTTCATTATTATTTTTAATAAAAACACAACAACAATAAAATAGTACAATAAATAATAAAAAAAACAACTTGCGTATTACCAAACTAATACGGATGACATAAAATAAACGCATTATAACAAATAAATAAAAGATATTTGGAAATAACCCTTTAAAACGAAGGCTCACTATTATGGTTCACTATTATTTGATTGAAAACAACAAAAAACAATAAAACAAAGACAAATTCACTTATATTAAACTATATATATATATATAATAATTTTTTTTTTGTTAACAAAAGTTATCTTATCGTCCTGTCAATCATCTGTCTCATTATCGCGGCTATGATTACATTTTCAATAAAATTTAATTTCACCATCAGTGGTACCCACCCTCAGCCGAATGGCATTACAGTATTTGCAGTGACCACCCAAAAACTGAGCGTATACTGTCTATAAGAAAAGTTATGATTGCTGCGTTTACCCGCTCAGCACTGTCTAGCGCAGCTTCACCACACAGATTTAACTGCGCACAGCTAAATAAAACAGGCTGGGTACAGACTGATATTTAATATTTCTGATATAAATATTTCTGTGAAATGCGTTAAGAAGAAAGCCCAATCTAGAACATGACCTGTACAGTTTAAGAAGCAGTACTGCTATAGCAGCAGAGCCAGAGGACTATTATTTTGTTGAACAGACCTGAACAATGGCTGATGACATCACATGACCATATTTGCTTGACCAATCGGCAGAAGGGGGTGCCGTTTTCTCTTTCTGGTTATTTCATTTCAAATAGGAAATGAAATGATCAGATGATACAAGGACCCGGTGGGTTTGTCCATTTTCAACCCAAATTGGGTTGTTTTTAACCCAGCATTTTAGTAGTAGAGTGTAGAGATGTTTGTTGAGCTCATGAGCGCAATGGCAGAACCCACTCAAAACTGAGTTTTTGTTCGGCGAGTTCTGCACGCTCACATACCCTCTAATTCTAACCAACAAAGTGTAAACATGGTGTAAATAAGAGATTGATTGTGCAGTGAGTGCAGAAACTCACTGAAGTGACAGACAGCTGCAGTCATTATAAAGGGAGCACTCTTTGCTCACTTTCTGTGTGGAATCCATTCGCATTTAGAATTAAAGTTTAGTTTTTCATGCTGCTAAGAGGAACATCAACCACTTACACACTGCAAAGTCAGGAGTGACAAACGCATTTAAATGACGCAAAATTAAAATCACACTGACTAATATTCGTGCTACTTTTGGGCTCAAATTAGCATGACATGGGCCACAAAATAAACACATGTTGAATAGCCCTGCTCTAGCCAATGATTTGCCCTTTAACTAGAACTGGCCTGTAAACTCATAATTAACTATCTGCCACATTTTAACTTTAGAAAGGTGTGTATGTGTTAATCATCAGACCTCTGCAATTGTCCAACACACACAACAGAGGAGAATCACTTACAAGCATTTAATTAGTTGAGCTTCAGGCTGTATCAGAGAGAGAGAGAGAGAGAAGCAGGAGGAAGGTGATCAGATTGGGTTTGGCATATAGAGTGAAAGAAAGGATAGGGAGAAGGACTCCACTTCTCAGTGTTATTTACTTCTTTTGCTCTTCTGCATGTCAAACAGGCTGAGAGGAGAGACGCAAATAAAAGCAAAATAACAGCCTGTGGGTCTAAGCACTGAGCCTTGAGATGACCTTTAAGGCCACACAAACGCTGGCTGACTCAAACACGCAGTGTGTAGATACACATCACGCTACATTCTGCCCTGTAATTGTTGCTCATCTCTTACTATCTGTCCTTCTGTTTCTCTAAGGACACTGTCTTGAAGGGCTTCACGCTCTATTAAAAAACAAAGTTAAAAAGGAGCCTAATGGCAGAGATCTGTCCTTTGTTTTTTTTGTTTTTTTGCGCTGTAGTACTGCAGGAAGGCACATATAAGAATCTGAAAAGAAACAACTTAGAAATTCAAGTGTGTGATCATTATAAAATGTTTTATGACTTTTAATTTTCATATATTTGTCATGAAACAGTCAGCAATTAACAATTGTTAATTGATTAAATAATAGCTTCTTAATTAAAAAATAAGCTCTTTATCTCTTTCTGTTGTGTTCTCTGCCACCATCATTTTAGTTTTATTTGCCATTATTCAGTATCTTTAGAGTCTAATACTGGTCTGTCATGCTGCCATTTATTTGGCTCTAAATGCCCAAACAGACTCTGACATTATTAAACAGACTCACTCACATTTCGCATGCAAATATATTCACACAACAGATTTGCATTAGAAACGAAATGTTAATCCTTCCTGGTGTAATTTGGTGCATAGAAGCTGAGAGTAGACAATGTCACTTATTAATTTGTAAGGACGGTGTTCATTAGAAAGCACAACAAACAAGCAGACACAGGAGAAATGCGTATCTCTCATTTGTGAGGAGTGGAGAAGCACTTCATCCCAGCAGCCATTAAAAGGATTCAAATGAAAGCTCTGGGTTTAAGGGAATAATGGCCAGAATCAGGAAGATTAGCAGCGGATTATCAATCTGTCTATCTGTCTGTCTGTCTGTGATGTGTAGAAATAGATAATGTGTTATGTGTATGTCAGGTTAAAGAGATGTGTTTTTATTCTAGATTTAAAGTTCCAGATTTTAGGTGCTAAAAAGGAAAAGGATCTCTCGTCTGCAGTTGATTTTGATATCCTAGGTATTATTAACTGGCCAGAATTTTGAGATCGCAATAGACGTGAAAGACTATAATGTGTTAAGAGCTCGCTCAAGTACTGGAGAGCTAAACCATTAAGTGCCTTGTAAGTAATTAGCAAGATTTTAAAATCTATACGATGTTTAACAGGAAGCCAATGCAGTGTTGACAGAACTGGGCTAATATGGTCATACTTCCTGGTTCTAGTAAGAACTCTAGCTGCTGCGTTTTGGACCAGCTGTAGTTTATTTATCAAGCGATCAGAACAACCACCCAGTAGAGCGTTACAGTAATCTAGTCTTAAGGTCATGAACGCATGAACTAACTGTTCTGCATTTGTCATTGAGAGCATATGTCGTAGTTTAGATATATTTATAAGATGGAAGAATGCGGTTTTACAGATGCTAGAAACATGGCCTTCAAATGAAAGATTGGTATCAAAGAGCACACCCAGGTTCCTAACTGATGACGAAGACATAACAGAGCAGCCATCAAGTGTTAGATAGTATTCTAGGTTATTACGTGAAGAAGTTTTTGGTCCAATAATTAGAATCTCTGTTTTTTTTCTGAATTTAGTAGTAGGAAATTACTGGTCATCCAGTTTTTTATATCAGCTATGCATTCCGTTAATTTTGTGAATTGGTAAGTTTCGTCAGGGCGCAAAGAAATATAGAGCTGAGTATCATCAGCGTAACAGTGAAAACTAATGCCATGCTTCCTAATGATATCTCCCAAGGGTAGCATGTACAGAGTGAATAGCAACGGTCCTAGTACTGAGCCTTGCGGTACTCCATATTGAACTTGTGATCGATATGACATCTCTTCATTTACTACTACAAACTGATAACGGTCAGATAAGTATGATTTAAATCATGCCAATGCAGTTCCACTAATGGCAACAAAATTTTCGAGTCTATTCAAAAGAAGGTTGTGGTCGATAGTGTCAAAAGCAGCACTGAGATCCAGTAACACTAATAGAGAGATACAACCCTGATCTGATGATAAATACTGACTGGAAATCCTCACAAATACCGTTTCTTTCTAAGAAGGAACATAGTTGTGAGGATACTGCTTTTTCTAGTATTTTTGACAGAAAATGTAGATTCGAGAACAGCCTGTAATTGATCATTTCTCTAGGATCAAATTGCGTTTTTTTAATAAGAGGTTTAATTATAGCCAGCTTAAAAGTTTTTGGTACGTATCCTAGTGACAATGATGAATTAGTCGGTACAGGGTCTAACAGTCTGTCTGTCATCTGTAATGATCTCTTTCTCCTCAATTCACTAAAAGCAACCAAAGGGTGTAAATAAACATTTGTTGCACTCAAAATCATATTCTATTGAATTATATGAAGTCCACCGCAGTACGAACCTCGTCGTGCCCCATATGCATCTTTCCACCTCAGTCATTCAAATCTAACCGATTTGGTCACAATCATCTCGCTCTGCACATAATGAAGTTCTCAGAACACATCGTTGTTGAACCGACCCAAACACGGACAGCACATACAGTCTCATTAGCTCTTATAAAGAAGTCAATGACAGCTCGAGTCTCAGCCTCTGCTAATCTACTGATGTGTTTGACATCGTCCTACATTCGTTCTTCCTCTATCAGCGGCTGTTCATCTGATGAGCATGTCTGTGCTGAGAAACCCATATAAATGCAAACAGTGATGCATTGATTTTACTGGGATTTTTCTGCATTTCACATGTCAGCCTCATAACGAGAATGTGACGAAGGTGAACGTGTGAATGTTTTTCATCCAGAACTTACTGTGTGTCTGTGTGTTAATTCTGTCTTATTTTTATTTTGTTTTTATTTACTTCATGTTCTTTGTGTGAATTCAGTGTGTGTATGTGTAGGGCTAAAAGATTAAAATAAATAAAATCAAAATCACAATAGGGGGATCAAATTGCGATTCAATCAAATACATTTATCATTATACATTTACATTGTACATACACTGTATCACTTACATGTGCATCTTATGTTAACAGTTTTTTCAGTGTCTTGGAGCAATACCAAAATAAATGCTTTACGGTTTAATATTTGAAAATAAAGAAATCAAGACATAAAAATTAGTATTGTAGTGTTACAGCTGTATACCTATGAACTGGTTCCTGATTGAGGTTAGGGTTAGGTTAAGTTAAATCCGACAGGCCTACTAATATTTATTTTCTTCTCTTTTTTATAGCAAGCCTATTTGTGTTTATAGTTTGAGTGAAGTGCTTGTGTGTCTTCAGCTGTTTCTTCACTCTAAAAAAGTCCTGGGTTGAGCCTTTTGGGTCATTTTTTGGGTTATTTTTCCAGTGTTTGGGTAGATTTTGTGTTACCCAGCTCCTGGGTCAGATGTAACAACCCAAGGTTTGGGTAGTTTTTGTGTTACTCAGATGCAGGGTCAGACGTAACAACCCAGCGTTTGGGTAGTTTTTGTGTTACACAGATCCTGGGTCAGACATAACAACCCAGTGTTTGGGTAGTTTTTGTGTTACCCAGCTCCTGGGTCAGATGTAACAACCCAGTATTTGGGTAGTTTTTGTGTTACCCAGATCCTGGGTCAGACGTAACCCAGGGATTGAGTTATTTATCGCAGGCTTTTTGCGCCCTCTTTAGGAGAGAGCAGAGCAAATTGGTGCATGTCTTTGGTAAAATCCAGGTTTGTGTACATTTTATTTTATCTAAAAATTCATTATTGTTCCGTATATCGTTTAATTTTATGCAAAGCAACATACAGGGACACGATGTGAGTCACCTAAACGAGTGTTGCGTCTGTCTTTCCGCGTGATGGAAATGCCTGATGTCTTGCATAACATTTAATGATTTTATTCAAAAAGATACAGAATATAAATACTTAGGGTGTTAAAATATGTTATCAGAATTGTACACTGATTATTTATGGACAGGTTATGGAGTCAGTCACAGCATTTTTCAGCTATAAGTGAAATGCAGGCGGCGGTCTGAAGTTAGCAGTTCTCCCGCCGAACGTGAGCCATCTCCGGCACGAGATCCAGCGCCATTACGGTGGAAACAGGACAACAGAGACTGATTGATTACACTTGAATTACTTCTAAATGTTTATTTTTTACTTCTCTATATTTACCCAGCCCTTGGGTTGAAAACAACCCAGACAGGGTTGTTTTTAACCCAGTGTTTTTAGAGTGTCAAAGCTTGTCATGGTCTTTACACATGCTCTCTCTCTCTCTCTTCATGAGCCTGCTCTTTTACTAAGGATGGAAGAAAAGAGTTTTTCCCACAACACAGTCTGTCTTTTTAAAATGCAGCATTAACCTGACTCCCTGTTAAGAAGTGGTAATGTAAGACATTACAGAGAAACACAGGCTTGTCAGAGAGAATCAGAGCTGTACTGAATCCACCTGATCTAATGAGTTTGACCAAATCTGTGCAGCTTTTCCCTGCATAACATCACAGCATGTGAAAGTGATATGTGAAGGCCAAGTATGGTAACCCATACTCAGAATTTGTCCTCTGCATTTGTTAACTGCATTTAGTCCAGTTAATGCACTTGCATTAGGAATAGTGAGTAGTGAACACACACTCCCGGAGCAGTGGGCAGCAATTTTTGCTGTGGCGCCCGGGGAGCGATTGGGGGTTCGGCTAATCATTAAGCTACGACTACCTCAGATCAAACCCGTGACCTTGGCGTTATTAGCACCACGCTCTAACCAACTAATCTAATCGGCCTGCTGATATTCTCTTACAAAGGCAATTTGGAATAACGTGCCTGTATTATGTTTGTGATTATGAACTTGTGCAAATTTTAAATGATTTTTTTTATCATCATGATTTTTGCTGAGTGTTGGTGAAGGTGAGATTTAAACTTTACTGATAACTCCTTCTGTATAACAGCTGTTTTTATATAAGCTGACACAAAAAAAACACTGAAGGCTTGACTGTCTATGTCTACTGCAGCACCAGGCTGATGTTCAGGTGCGCTGTTTGCGTCGCTGTTTGACAAAATGAGGTTTTGTTTGATTCTAATGAGGAACTGGTGTTGACAGCAGGACAATGGCACAATTCAGTGTTGCTAATGAGAACTAGAGGTTTTTTTTGGCCGCTTTCCTGGAAGCTTTGCAGAAATGGCGTGTAGCTCCACCAGCCCGACCGCAGAACAGCTCGGAACAATGTCAGTTATTTACACAGAAACGGCATATATCCAAACCTTGATAACACATGCTAACGAGTAATTCAACAGCCAATTACAGGCCACTTTTTTCTAACTACTCATTGCAGTTTCAAAAGTGGCACAGTTGACACACATTGCTGTGGCTCACTTCAACGTCAACAGTTTTCACTACTTTCTCATTTCTACACATCAGTTTGTCTGCTCTCGTGGGTTAGTGGAGGAGTGGAACTCTGCCTGCTCTTGCCTTTCCGGACCCATGAGAGATAAAAGGTATCTTGTTGTATTATTTATTAATGACTCCAGATATCATAGTTATACATGCTGTAGGTCTCCCTCCTGCCTTCCCTGAGCCTCAAAGCAATTAAAGTGGTGCAATGAAACTGGGCAGGTCATTCTAGGCTAAACCTGCACATTCATTCATGCTTTAACTCAGCTATCTCAGGCCTCAGAGACCAGGGGCTCTAGTTTTATCCCACCAGGTCAAGAGCTGTAATCCAGCAGTGAGAGCTTATCATTGCTCACATGTCAATCCAGTGATCCTTTACAACAATTAACTGCAGTGATGCAGTTTTCCCCCAGTCTATGCAACAATAAGTGCAGTTTTGTGTAGGACTGCACTAGGGCTGGACCAGAATATTCGAATATTCGTTTGGTAGGTTGGTATTTGATTTTTTGTTTGTTTGTTTGTTTGTTTGTTTGTTGTTGTTTTTTTGCACATCTGGCATACCCCTCGCGAAACGGTTCTCATTCGCGCTTAAATATGTTTACACTACAAAATATGGCGAAATACAATACTCTTTTTTTCCCAATTATCTTATATATCCTAGCCGTTTTTAATATAATGGACAGTTTAAGGAACCCAACCTTGTTATACTTAATAAATATAAATTGTCTTTTTAGCCCTCTAATGTGTTCCCTGTGTAGCAGGGATATGTTGTTACACCAGATTATAAATCTTTTTTTTTTTTTTTTGTTATTTTATATGTATTATTTGTTTTTATCATTATTTGTTTTGGGGCATTTTATTTTGAAAACTTTGCGTGCTACTATTAAATATCAGTATGTACGTTGGCTGACGTCATACGTAGGTGAGAGGTTCAAATCGCAGCGCAATCGGAAGTTCGTCCTCTCTCCTGCAAAGACACTAGAGACCAGAGGTACGATTTCATGAGCTCCGTTAATCAAATGTTAAATTGTGTTATAAGCATTCATATCATGTTTATATGATCAAATGTGAGAAAGTATTCTATGTGATGTTATATTTGACCATTAGTTCGAGTTATCAACTTGGTAAATGTAGTTTATTTGAGTGCTGTTAATGGGTGAATAGTGCATTACGTGAGAGGGCGGCGAAGTGTATGTGTCGCGTGTGTGAGAGGCTAAGCAGCTAACATCTCATTTAAGTAATATTTATATATATATATATATATAAATACAAATTGATAAATAATAGATTTATATGTATAAATAAAAAAGATATGTATATATATTTATGTATATTTTCTAAGCATACTAAAGATATATTCTAGCCTAATAATATATATTGTACATTGCATTCATTGTGTGTTCTGTGGTTAACTACCTAATGTACTTAACATGTATTTTGTGGTTAACAGTCACAACTAAGAGAAAGTTGCAGGTAACAGTGCCTGTCTGTTTGTGTGTTTTACCACACAGGTATGTTAATTGGTATCCAAGAAACACTGTAATGCTGTTGTGAATTATTGGTATATAAGAATGAGAAGGTTGTGAATTGATTATTATTATTAATTTTATAATTATTAATATTTGTATTACTCATACTATTACTATTATTTATATATATATATATATATATATATATATATATAATATATATATATATATATATATAATATATATATATATAATATATATATATATAATATATATATAATATATATATAATATATATATATATATATATATATATATATATATTATATATATGTGTGTGTGTGTGTTGCTCTTTCCTGCAATGACACTAGAGAGGAGAGGCTCAACTAAGAGAAAGCTGCAGTTAACAGTGCCTGTCTGTTTGTGTGTTTTACCACACAGGCACTGAAATTAAATCACCTTTGGTAAAAACCAGCTTTGTGTGGAAAATCCTTTTTATTACCATCAAAAATCAACACAATGCAGAGGAACAACCGCTACAAAACTGGTGCCGTGACCCATTGAATGGTTGATCGTTGTCGACCCCCGGGATTGCTGACGTGGAGTGTGACTGGCGATAAGGGGAGCTGGAGGTGAGACGGGGATTCTGTCATCTTGCTGTTTCTTTGGTGGCGTTCGGATGTCTAACGGATTGAGCTGTGCCTAGGAGGAGACTGCTGACATACTGTGTTGCGGGAATTCAATGCTAAAGACACAGTGGGTGAAGTACAGACTGTTGCACTGGTGAGTTGTGACTAAGCTGGATCGAGTGAGCAGCGTGCTGGATCATCGGAGTGTTGCCACCTAACCTGTTTTGACTGAACTGCGTGAATGAAGGTACTTTGCATCATCAATTGACTGTTTTTTGTTTTGTTTTTTTTTATTGGAGGACTATAAAACAGAAGTGAATTGTGTATTATATGAGGTTTAAGAACTTTTTTTTTTTTTTTTCTTTTTCTTTGACTTTTCTGAGTTAAAACGGGTTATTACCATTGATTTATTTGGTTTGTTAATATTTTTGTGTTTTGAGAGTGTATTCTGACGTCTGAGGGGAATGGCTGCTAAACGAAGCGATTTGGGGTGGGACAATACATTTACAGCTGGTAGAGGGCGGGGGCAGTCTTCTGAATAAGCCTGACAAAACAAGGCTGTTTGAGGATCCTGAGTACTGTAGTACAGGATGGGGTAGGACAGTCAGTGTTTCCACCGATGAGAGAATTGAAATGTGTGGTAGTCCAATCGCTGCAGCCAGTAACTATGAGTTCGCTCCTCGGGAGTCAGAAATGTCTGGTCAAATGAGTAACCTCGTAAAACAAATTGGTATTGAGATTGGGCAATCAATTAGAGAAAGTATGATGAGGCCTGATTTTTCATATTATCTATCCGCAAGGAAGTTCCAAGAAGGTGTCAGTGGTCATGGTACTGACCCATCAAATTCTACTGTCATTGATGTGTCAAAAATGAACTTGATCCTGAAAGCTGAGGTGTCCGCACCACCACACTTTAGAGGAGATAGTTCAGACAAATACTCAGTCATGGAATGGGAAGACATGATGAGGGTATATTTGAACAAACTTGATGTGACGGATTCTGAAATGGTTGATGAGATAATGAACAGAGTTATGGGGCAGGCCAGAGATGTAATGAGAATATGGCTGTGCAATGGTTCAACAACTCCTACTGTTGACTCTGTATTTTCTGTTTTGAAGCAGCACTTTGGGGACCAGAGCAGTTCGGGTATTCCATTGGCTGACTTCTATTCTGTGAGACCATATCCCAGCGAGAGCGCTTGGGATTTTTGGATAACACTAAACAAGGCAGCAGATGTAGATGAGCAAAGTTTAAGATGGGAAGGCAGATCTCTGGATAACAGGAGCAAAGAGGTAGCAGTTATGTTCATTCGTAACTGCCCTGACAAAGAGTTAGCTTTCGTTTTCAAGAGTAAACATGTACAGTCATGGAATGCATCTGAGGTGCAAGAGCAGCTTGACGAGTTAAGAGAACGGAAGTTGACAAATCACGCTGTCAAACAATTCACCACGGTTGTCTCAGAGCCAGACGTTGATGTGTCTGTCTCGTCTTCTAAGTCTGAACAGGGTGTGGGCGTAGCTGACGAGAACGCATTGGACAAAGTGTTGTCTTTGCTTGAAAAAGCGTTAGTGTGCAGCACTCAGCCTGTGCGAGGCCCCTGGCCTAAACGGATGGGCAATAAGATACAAGAATGCAGAGTGTGTCAAAGCAGTGAGCACAGCATGACTGCTCATTGTAAAATGTATAATTTGTTTCAAGTGTTTTGCAGCTGGACACGTGAGCTACAACTGCGACAGTCATAAAATAAAGTCCAGGGTGGGCTCCGGTCAGCATGACAAAGTCACGTTTCAGTGAAACTAGACAGCTCCCTTCGGGCAGAGGACGAGGTGGGGCTGTGTAGTAATTCCTCTGAGAATCGAAGTCGGTTTATTCCTTCTTCTGTGAGAGTATTGGCAAAACTAAAACAGTCATTTTTCAGAACAGCATGCAAGTTGATGAAAGTAACAGTTTATTTTATGCAAGTGTGTTACTACAGGACAAAGTTGAGCTTCAGGGGATGTTGGACAGTGGCTCCATGGCGACCACTCTGAGTGCGGAAGTAGTTCCTCAACTTGGAGACGCTGGGGTGCTGGACCAGGATATCCTGAGCTCTTCAGATATTGTCTTGGTGGGTTGTGGTGGCAAACAAACTACTCCGGATGGTATGTGCAATCTGAAGCTTGAAGTATACGGGGTCAGTTTCACAGTCCTGGTTCTGATTGTGAGGGGTCAAAAGGACCCGATCATACTTGGCACAAATGTCTTGAAACCTCTAATAAGTCAGATGAAGCATACAGACCAATTTTGGAAGGTGGTAAAGAGACCTGACTTGACTGTGCAATCTGAAAATGGCCAATTTTTACGCATGCTTTCGTGTATAGAGAGATGGAGGGGTGATTCGATTCCCGACAAGGTGGGTACTCTGAGAGTGAGGTCAGCTTTGACACTCCAGCCAAGGAGCGAACATCTTGTTTGGGGTTGTTTGCCTCCAGGGTCAGTACTGTCAGTAGGGAGCACAGTAGTCATCGAACCGATTACTTCACATTGCGCGCAATCGGAATGTGCTGATTGGAAGGGTTGTTTCACCTTTGTGGGGCGATCGCTGGCTGCCAGTAAAGATGATCAACCCAACCAACGCAGAAATTGCATTGAGGAAAAATGCAAAGGTGGCTGATGTGTATCCATGCGTCGCTTTGGAGGACCTCGATCAAACCACCGACAGAGTGTTTAGTCAAAATGCAGGTGCGGTACGTTCTGACAGGTCATGTGGTAGTCTTATAGTGGGTGGCTCTACATCTGGAGAAAGTTTGGTAGGTGACAGCAGGTTGGATGACCTGGGGCTGAGCGACCTGAATGTCAGGGATTGTGAAGTGTCTCCCTTTTGGAAGAACAAGTTGGTAGATCTTGTTGAAAAATATGAGTGTGTGTTTTCCAGGCACAGTTTGGACTGTGGCGAAGCGAAGGGTTTTTGTCATTGTATCAGAGTTACAGATGACAGGCCCTTTCGTCTTCCATACCAGCGTCTTTCTCCTGCCCATTACTTGAAGTTGAAAGAGACTTTAGATGAAATGGAGGACAAGAAGATCATTAGGAAGTCGAGCAGTGAGTATGCGTCACCATTGTTCTTAGTGTGGAAGAAAAATGGTGACTTAAGGAAATGCACTAATTTCTGATGGTTGAACGCACGCCTGGTTAAGGATGCTCATCCTCTTCCTCACCAAGCAGATGTTCTTGCAGTGCTGGGTGGGAATGTGTACTTTAGTACTATGGATCTGACTGTTAGAATCTAATAATTCAACTTAATAATACAATTCAAGAAGATCTGTTCAGGTTGAGCGATCTAGCACAGAAAAGCGGGTACCCGGGTATCAAATGGAAGACTCAGACACAGAAAGTGTAGTTCAACCAAGATACAAAGTTTATTCGGCCAGAGGATCAATATATATTGAAAATATAGGAAGTGAAAATGACTACTCAGCGTTAATACAATAAGTAGGGATTGTACTATACTCTAAGAAAAGCAACATGTTCTCTAAGCATGACGCAATGCCTAGACAGAGATACAGAGAAAGACAAAAACAGGCACAGAATGTTCTTAGAATCTTACATCCGGGTACTATAACATCCCGTTGCAAGAAGATGACAAGAAGTTCACGGCGTTCTGTTCACCAATGGGGCTCCATTAATATAGTTGTTTACCCCAGGGACTGTGCAACAACCCAGCAACATTTATGAGAATGATGCTGACTATGTTTGGTGACCAGAACTTCTCGAGCCTTCTTTGTTATTTAGATGATTTATTAGTTTTCGGGAAGACAGAAGAGGAGAGCTTGGAAAGGCTTGAGATGGTGTTTCGGCGTCTAAAAGACCACAATTTGAAATTGTCTCCTTCAAAATTTAGGTTTTTGAGAAAGTCGGTGTAATTTTTGGGTCATATTGTGTCTGAAGAGGGGGTGGCCAGTGATCCAGCAAAAATTGATGCCATTATGAGTATTTCTGAGAAGGATTTGATGAAGAGTGATTGTGTTACACCATCGGCGTGTAAGATCAGGTCCTTTTTAGGTATGGTGGTGTTCTACCAGCATTTCATAGAAAATTGTTCTATGCTGGCTAAGCCTTTGTTTCAGCTGTTGACAGGACAGAAAAGACCTAGAGTGGGGAGGGGTGTGAAACGACTGAAAAGAAGTAGTACACTTTGTCCAACGGATTGGACTGATGACTGCAGATCAGCCCTGGAGAGTTTGAAGTCTGCCTTGGTGAGTCAGGTCCTGCTTGCACACCCAGATTTTTCGAAGCCGTTTCTGTTGTCTGTGGATGCCTCCACTAGTGGGCTTGGGGCCGCTTTGTTGCAGGTTCAGGAGGGATGTGCCATGGCAAGGCCTATTGCCTTCGCGTCCAAGTCTTTAAATCATGCGCAGTCGAAGTACCCAGCACACAGACTCGAGTTTTTGTCGATGAAGTGGGCTATTTGTGATAAATTCAGTCACTGGCTGCGGGGACACAGATTTACTGTGTGGACTGATAATAACCCACTCAAGTACATTCTCACAAAGCCCAAGTTGGATGCATGTGAAGCAAAGCTGGCGTCTTACAATTTTGATATTCAGTATATCCCTGGTCCAAAAAATATAGTGGCAGATGCATTAAGCAGGGAACCATTTGCGACTTCGAGAATTTTGCACAGATTGACAAGGACACCTTACGACATTTTGCTGCATGAGGCCGAGTCTGTTGCTGTCGAGCAGGTGCAGAACATGTTCCATCTTTCGTGTGAACGTACGGATGGTGAAGCAGTAGATGGGCTGTCAGAGCCTGCAAATGTGGGTGGAAATGTGTATGTAGGGTCCACTTACCTTATGGGGAAAATCTCCCACCAAGATTTGTCAGCTGTTCTTCATTCTCACCGTGACAGGGAGCATGGTGCAGCCATTAGAAGCATGTCGTATGTGCAGCATTTAGAGAGTTTGGCGGTCGTAGAGCAGAGTGAGCTCTGTAGCCTGACTCATGATGAATTGCTGAGAGATAAATAAAAGCTAACGTGTCCAAACCGGAGGAACCGCAGGACGCTGCAGTGCTTCACTTTCACCAGGGGAAAATAATGGACAGAATTCGAGAAGAACTTGGAATACAGTCAAGTCACCTTTATTTATATAGCGCTTTTACAATGTAGATTGTGTCAAAGCAGCTTTACATTGATAACTGGTACATTATTTGGCTGCACAGCAGCTCTTAAAAGAATAGGGTCAATGCAGGCAGATCGAAGCACTGTTGAATATCAAATGTCAAGTCAAATGTCAAGTGTCCCCAACTAAGCAAGCCAAAGGCGACAGCGGCAAGGAACCCAAACTCCATCAGGTGACATCAGGTGGCAGACAAGTGGCAAATAGGTGTTTAAATGGAGAAAAAAACCTTGGGAGAAACCAGGCTTAGTCGGGGGGCCAGTTCTCCTCTGGCCAACAGTGCTTTGTTACGATTCAGGTAGCTATCATAAGTCCGACAGGATCACAACATTCAAAGTATTTATTCCAGTTCCATCCAATTAAGGATCGTATTCATCACGGCGGTATGGACGGTTGTTGAGGAACTGTGTCGTGGCTGTCATGTCGATGAGGCCCTCACAGTGGATGATCTAGTTGACTCAATCTCTGCTGATACTTCAGGGCTGCGTTGTGGTCGTGTCAAGGTGCAGGTCCTTGGTCTCACCTGGATACGGCCCGGATCCGGTTGACTACGGTGAACCTCGGGATAACAAGAAAGGCTAATATTAGCGTAGATGCCATTCTTCTTCTGATGTAACGAGTACATCAGGCGTTATAGGAAGTGTTCCCGGTTCCGGCTGACCTAATTTATGCAGCCTAATAATCCTTTAACAGATTTGAAAATATAAATTGGTAATGTGTTATGTGTATGCCAGGTTAAAGAAATGCGTTTTTAGTCTAGATTTAAACTGACAGAGTGTGTCTGCTTCCCGAACAATGCTAGGAAGATTGTTCCAGAGTTTAGGTGCCAAATAGGAGAAGGATCTACCGCCTGCGGTTGATTTTGATATTCTAGGTATTATCAGCTGGCCTGAATTCTGAGATCGCAATAGACGTGAAGGACTATAATGAATTAGGAGCTCGCTCAGGTACTGGGGAGCTAAACCATTTAGTGCTTTGTAAGTAATTAGCAAGATTTTAAAATCTATACGATGTTTAACAGGAAGCCAATGCAGTGTTGACAGAACTGGGCTAATATGGTCATACTTCCTAGTTCTAGTAAGAACTCTAGCTGCTGCATTTTGTACGAGCTGTAGTTTATTTATCAGGCGAGCAGAACAACCACCCAGTAGAGCGTTACAGTAATCTAGCCTTGAGGTCATGAACGCATGAACTAACTGTTCTGCATTTTTCATTGAGAGCATATGTCGTAGTTTAGATATATTTTTAAGATGGAAGAATGCGGTTTTACAGATGCTAGTAACATGGCCTTCAAATGAAAGATTGGTATCAAAGAGCACACCCAGGTTCCTAAGTGACGACGAAAACTTAACAGAGCAGCCATCAAGTGTTAGACAGTATTGTAGGTTATTACGTGAAGAAGTTTTTGGTCCAAATATTAGAATCTCTGTTTTTTCTGAATTTAGTAGTAGGAAATTACTGGTGGTCCAATTTTTTATATCAGCTATGCATTCTGTTAATTTTGTGAATTGGTAAGTTTCCTCAGGGCGCGAAGAAATATAGAGCTGAGTATCATCAGCGTAACAGTGAAAACTAACGCCATGCTTCCTAATGATATCTCCCAAGGGTAGCATGTACAGAGTGAACAGCAACGGTCCTAGTACTGAGCCTTGCGGTACTCCATATTGAACTTGTGATCGATATGACATGTCTTCGTTTACTACTACAAACTGATAACGGTCAGATAAGTATGATTTGAACCATGACAATGCAATTCCACTAATGCCAACATAATTTTCGAGTCTATTTAAAAGAATATTGTGATCAATAGTGTCAAATGCAGCACTAAGGTCCAGTAACACTAATAGAGAGATACAACCACGATCTGATGATAAGAGCAAATCATTAGTAACTCTAATGAGAGCAGTCTCAGTACTATGGTACGGTCTAAATCCTGACTGGAAATCCTCACAGATACTATTTCTTTCTAAAAAGGAACATAGTTGTGATGATACTACCTTTTCTAGTATTTTTGACAGAAAAGTGAGATTTGAGATCGGCCTGTAATTGACTAATTCTCTAGGATCAAGTTGTGGTTTTTTTAATAAGCGGTTTAATAATAGCCAGCTTATAAGTTTTTGGTACGTGTCCTAGTGATAAAGATGAATTGACGATATTAAGAAGAGGATCTATAACCTCTGGAAGCATTTCTTTCAATAGCTTAGTCGGTATAGGGTCTAACATACATGTTGTTGATTTTGATGATTTAACATGTTTAGACAATTCTTCCTCTCCTAAAGCAGTAAATGAATTGAATTTTTCCTCAGGGACACTACAATGCACTATCTGACGCGATACTGTAATAGACGGTTGCATGGTTATAATTTTTTCTCTAATATTATCAATCTTGCAAGTAAAGAAGTTCATAAAGTCATTACTGCTGTGCTCTTTGGAAACATCAGAAGTTGAAGCTTTATTTCTTGTTAATTTAGCCACTGTATCAAATAAATACCTAGGGTTGTGTTTATTTTCTTCTAAAAGTTTTGAAAAATAAGCAGATCTAGCAGATTTTAAGGCCTTTCTGTACTCAATCATTCTCTCTCTCCACGAAATGCGAAATACTTCTAAGTTTGTTTTCTTCCAGCTGCGCTCCATTTTTCTGGCTGCTAACTTTAGGGCCCGAGTGTGCTCATTGTACCACGGCATTGGATTAATTTCCTTAATCTTTTTTAAGCGCAAAGGAGAATGTCTAATGTGCTGGAAAAGACAGAGGCAATAGTTTCTGTTACAACATCGAGGTCTTCTAAGCTTTCTGGTATGCTAAGGCGATAAAACTGATCAGGAAGATTATTTATAAAATGATCTTTAGTGGTAGAAGTGATGGTTCTACCATATTTATGGCATGGAGGCAGTTTAGCCGCCTTGACTAAATGTAGTATACACGAGACTAGATAATGATCTGAGATGTCGTCACTCTGCTGCAGAATTTCAACAGCATCAATATCAATTCCATGTGACAATATTAGATCTATTAAATTTACAGTTTTTGGAAGTGAAAAATAAGTCTATGTTCTCATCCTCCACAACATTTTTAAAGGACTCTTTACACACACACACATAAATAAATCTTGATTTTGAATTAAGCAACACATGTGCTAGAACCTCAAAGATGGCTACCAGCTAGTCAGATCTCTTTATATTTCTCCAGTTAAAAATGTCAGGCCATGTACACGACATTTTGATTATCATTACCGTAACAGGACCTTTTCCTCATTTAGAAAAACTTTAAATCAACAATTTTCTGTGAAAAATGTACTTCATTAATGTCTAATTATGTACATTTAAAGTTTGCTAAATCATCATGGCTTCTCTGAATTTAACAAAATATGCTAAGGTACCTTAATCCTCCACAAAGCTATTCTCACTTACCGCAACAATTTAAGGCCAGTTTTGGTAGAGAGAACTTCTGTTTCATTAATGAGAATTTGATCATACAGGCTATTTTTAAATACTGTATATATTATGAGTTAAGTTAAATAATATTTACTGACTGTTGGAAAACTTTAGCAAAGGCTAGTGTGACAAATTTCAGAGAAAAGGTTTACAAAAAAAGGAACCTACAGTGTCAGGAAGTCTACACAAATGTGGATGCCCACAAACATGTTGGCACATGAAGACTTTCCACCAGTGTAATTATTTTGTATACTAATAATGGCAAAACATTTTTGGCAAATGCTCCAGGGTGTATTTGTGTTTGAGCTTTGGAGAGCTTTAAAGTTTTCTATGTACAATGCATTTTGCAGCATTGAGCTCAGGAGCTAATCACAGACACATCTGTTGCTTTCTTGAATGCAATGGTCAATCAGTTGTTTTTAGAATCCACTCACCCCTTGAAAAGCAAGTTTTTGTTCAGAGTTCAGTTCTCACAATGTGTATTTCAACTTAATTCACATTTATTTGTGCTTGTGACAATACATATCGTTTCAAAGCAGCTTTACAGAAAATGCATGCGTCTACATTACAATTTATTCAGAATTTTAATAAAAGCCTTGTTTTTCATGCTGCTGAGAGGATTGATGAGGACTGAATAACATGCTGCAAAATGTTGGTAATGACATCCCAATATTAATGCAAAATGTTTGAGCTCTTTAAATTTGGTCAAATCTGATATCGATGTTATCAATGTTTGCTGTTCATCATTTGGATGATTCCAGCAATATTGTTTTTCTTTACTATTCTCTTAAATTATGAGTAATTTTTAAAACTAATCTGATAAATGGATGGTGCATGTTGTATTGCTAAATGCACATTATACTGTGTGTTCTCAGTTTTTAGCCTACATAATCCTATATTTTTGAAGCACTGCAAAATCAAACTGATTGAACTTAAATCCATGATTGATATTACCAAAATCAGCAACCTCATTTCCGTAACCTATGTATCATTACCGCAACAAGTTATTTAATATTTATTTAATAAATGGAAAAATATTAGTTTGCTTTTAAATGCATGTGCAGAATATACAATATGTTCTTTCACGTTTGCAATTGTCACAGCCACCAGCACTTGCACTCCATTTCCCAGCATCCCTCCTGTTCCTCACCTGCACTCACTCATCAATCACCGGCACCTGCAAACCATCACCCTCGTTTACACTCATCTGCAGTCCCTATTTAAGCAGTCACCTTCCTCCCCACAGTGGTCTGGTCTTGTCTATGGATGTCATGATGTGTGTACGTCTCAGCTTACCATACAGACTCCTTTCCTGATACTTACCTGCATCGACCTACCTTCCAGATGTTCCGTCATCCACCGTCCTACGTCTATCATCCAGCCTGCTTCTATCCATTCCTGCAACAAACACACTGTCATTACTGATTCACGTGCTTGTTATATTCACTCACCTGCTGTCCCGTCTGCCAGATCCGTGCCTCTGTCTCTAAATAAAGAACTGTTGATTTGTACTTAACTGTCTGTCTCTGACTGTATCCTGACAGCAATATAATTTTGAAAATATATCAGGTTTCAATAAAATAATAAAAAAATATTTGGTTTCAAATGGCAGCAGGTGTTGCGGTAATGAGAAAATCAAATAAAAATTAAAAAATATATATTATTTCAGTTTCATGTAACTGTGCATGGCCGTTAATAATCAATGTTTAAAAATGTGAAAATGTATTAGCTTTCCCAATGGTATTGACATTTGCAGACTGTTGTGGTAATGAGATTTTTAAGGACTTGTTTTAGAAAATATGTTCAAAAATGATCACAAACACTTCAGACCCTGCTCTTAATGTCTAAAAAGGAAATTTGTTGATACAAACTTTTTGAAAATTTTTCATGTTTGAAAACCTTGAAATAAAGATTTCATGAGAATCACCCAGTTGCTTTTGGCTATTTTGAATTCAGTTTTGTAACATAAACATGGCTCATATGGTTATACAATAGCTTATGCTTGTCAATGAGATATAAAACAGTGTTTCTCTTGGGCTTCTGCCAACTTCCAAGACTAAACAAGTCTTTAAATTATTGAATGTCTTTTGTCCAAGACAATGTCTGAAGACCATTCTATCTAGGTTGCATATGGTCCTCTGGTTTAATTTAGTCAGTTTAAACTTTATTTTTAAGTGTTTTCTTTTAGAATTGAAATTAAAAATTTTCAAGGGGTCATGAACTGGATTTTTGTATTATATAATGTTTCCTGAGGTGCATTTAAAAGGTTAATATGTTAATTTACATTAAAAAAATAATAATTTAGAAATAAATTATTTTCAACGCTGATTTTAGCCCTCTGATTTGAACGCTCTGCTTTAAGGGGCGTGTCTGCTGCGAGACTTCAGTGTAAATGCCCACTGCTGTGATTGGCTGACATCCTTGCATTTAAAATAAGTATTACATGTAGAATCTTTAAGATTAATGAATCGTGAAAAGTGTTGATTATTGCATTATATTTAGATCTATTCCCATTACATGAAAGGTTGCAGTGATGAGCATTGAGCAGATGACAGTCTGTTGATCACGTGAAAGCAGTGATCTCGTCATTGCAAGGCGATTTCTGCACTCTAAATGTTTTCACCATAACTAACAATGTAAATATAGTAAGAGATTCAGTGTGTAGTGAAAGACAGTCACTGTTTATAGCGAGAGTTTTGACAAGTGTCCAGAAACTCATGCTGTCAGATAGTGCATTGTAGTGTCCCTGAGGAAAAATTCAATTCATTTACTGCTTTAGGAGAGGAAGAATTGTCTAAACTTGTTAAATCATCAAAATCAACAACATGTATGTTAGACCCTATACCGACTAAGCTATTGAAAGAAATGCTTCCAGAGGTCATAGACCCTCTTCTCAATATCGTCAATTCATCTTTATCATTAGGATACGTACCAAAAACTTTTAAGCTGGCTATTATTGAACCTCTTATTAAAAAACCACAACTTGATCCTAGAGAATTAGTCAATTACAGGCCGATCTCAAATCTCACTTTTCTGTCAAAAATACTAGAAAAGGCAGTATCATCACAGCTATGTTCCTTTTTAGAAAGAAATGGTATCTGTGAGGATTTCCAGTCAGGATTTAGACCGTACCATAGTACTGAGACTGCTCTCATTAGAGTTACTAATGATTTGCTCTTATCATCAGATCGTGGTTGTATCTCTCTATTAGTGTTACTGGATCTTAGTGCAGCATTTGACACTATTGATCACAATATTCTTTTAAATAGACTCGAAAATTATGTTGGCATTAGTGGAATTGCATTGTCATGGTTCAAATCATACTTATCTGACCGTTATCAGTTTGTAGTAGTAAACGAAGACATGTCATATCGATCACAAGTTCAATATGGAGTACCACAAGGCTCAGTACTAGGACCGTTACTGTTCACTCTGTACATGCTACCCTTGGGAGATATCATTAGGAAGCATGGCGTTAGTTTTCACTGTTACGCTGATGATACTCAGCTCTATATTTCTTCGCGCCCTGACGAAACTTACCAATTCACAAAATTAACGGAATGCATAGCTGATATAAAAAATTGGATGACCAGTAATTTCCTACTACTAAATTCAGAAAAAACAGAGATTCTAATTTTTGGACCAAAAACTTCTTCACGTAATAACCTAGAATATTGTCTAACACTTGATGGCTGCTCTGTTAAGTCTTCGTCGTCAGTTAGGAACCTGGGTGTGCTTTTTGATACCAATCTTTCATTTGAAGGCCATGTTACTAGCATCTGTAAAACCGCATTCTTCCATCTTAAGAATATATCTAAACTACGACATATGCTCTCAATGAAAAATGCAGAACAGTTAGTTCATGCGTTCATGACCTCAAGGCTAGATTACTGTAACGCTCTACTGGGTGGTTGTTCTGCTCGCCTGATAAATAAACTACAGCTCGTACAAAATGCAGCAGCTAGAGTTCTTACTAGAACCAGGAAGTATGACCATATTAGCCCAATTCTGTCAACACTGCATTGGCTTCCTGTTAAACATCGTATAGATTTTAAAATCTTGCTAATTACTTACAAAGCACTAAATGGTTTAGCTCCCCAGTACCTGAGCGAGCTCCTAATTCATTATAGTCCTTCACGTCTATTGCGATCTCAGAATTCAGGCCAGCTGATAATACCTAGAATATCAAAATCAACTGCAGGTGGTAGATCCTTCTCCTATTTGGCACCTAAACTCTGGAACAATCTTCCTAGCATTGTTCGGGAAGCAGACACACTCTGTCAGTTTAAATCTAGACTAAAAACGCATCTCTTTAACCTGGCATACACATAACACATTACCAATTTATATTTCCAAATCCGTTAAAGGATTATTAGGCTGCATAAATTAGGTCAGCCGGAACCGGGAACACTTCCTATAACACCTGATGTACTCGTTACATCAGAAGAAGAATGGCATCTACGCTAATATTAGTCTTTCTGTTTATCCCGAGGTTCACCGTAGTCAACCGGATCCGGGCCGTATCCAGGTGAGACCAAGGACCTGCACCTTGACACGACCACAACGCAGCCCTGAAGTATCAGCAGAGATTGAGTCAACTAGATCATCCCCTGTGAAGGCCTCATCGACACGACAGCCACGACACAGTTCCTCAACAACCGTCCATACCGGCGTGATGAATACGATCCTCAATTGGATGGAACTGAAATAAATACTTTTAATGTTGCGATCCTATTGGACTTATGATAGCAACCTGAATTGTAACAAAGCACTGTTGGCCAGAGGAGAACTGGCACCCCGACTAAGCCTGGTTTCTCCCAAGGTTTTTTTCTCCATTTTAACACCAATTTGCCACTTGTCTGCCACCTGATGTCACCTGATGGAGTTTGGGTTCCTTGCCGCTGTCGCCTCTGGCTTGCTTAGTTGGGGACACTTGACTTGACATTTGATATTCAACAGTGCTTTTGATCTGCCTGCATTGACACTATTCTTTAAGAGATGCTGTGCAGCCAAACAATGTACCAGTTATCAATGTAAAGCTGCTTTGACACAATCTACATTGTAAAAAGCGCTATATAAATAAAGGTGACTTGACTTGACTTGACAGCACCAACAATTTGTAAAGGGAGCGTTCTTTGATCGCTTTCTGTATAATTTAATCACAATTTAAATAACAGATTATTTACATGCTACTAAGAGAAAAAAATGTGTAGTTGATCGTTTAGTCACTGGCTTGATTTAGGCCTACTGATGCATAAATACTATTAAATTTTGAGACAAAGAAAATCTGTCTGAACTTATAATTTACAAAATAATTACACAATTACAATTAGATAATTTCTAATTACAATTACAATTGTTACTTACATGATGTGTGAGTTGGTGTCAGATACATATTGTAAAAAGTCTGTTTGCAAAGCCTGCGCATAAATTGGAGACACAGTTATATCAGTTGTGACTGAATTGCCAAATAATCCAGCTTGAAATGAACCGAATACAAACAAATAATGCTCTGCCAAGACTTTCACATTTTCCTAGCATTAGGATCCTTTGGAAGGTAATGTTATTTTTAGTCCTGTCATCTTGTATGGGATCTTCTTCTACAAAGGCGGCACTCTGACACCATAATTCCACATTTTTCAGATCATGTCATTTTCTGGCCTTGGTTTCAATAAAAGCTGGTTTTGGAATAACAAGAAGTTTTGAGTTCTGAAAATTGCAGGATATTTTTCTAGTATAATGACCTTTTAAAGGGGTCATGACATGAGCAATCAGATTTTCCTTGAGCTTTTGACATATAAGAGGTCATCATACTATAAGAATATCCTGTAAGTTTTAGAGCTGAAAACTTCCTTGTTAGTCCAATAAAAGCTTTAATTGACACCAGATCCAGAAAACGACAGGATTTACAAAGTGGGGATCTATGACGTCAAAGGGCAGCAAGCACCTCCTCTGCAGAAGAAGATCTTCGCCTACTTCATCCCTGCCCGTATAGCCCCGCCCACTGAATTGCGCATAAGTAACATATGTGGTGCTAAACCAGATCGAGCTACCAAGCAATAAACATGCCGTTGAGGATTACAAAATATTGTGCAGTGCCTGGACTCGACAGTAATGCAACATGTAAGTCACTGTGTTAAATCTAATGCCTGATCTGATATGTAATGATTCATGTACAGTCAGATGTTCTTTGTCTGTGTGTCAGTAAATCAAACCAGTGACTAAACGTCAACTTGCGTTGTTTCTCTTAGTAGGATGAAAATAATCTGTTATTTAACGGTGATCAAATTATATAAAGAAAGCTCAAAGAAAGCCCCCTTTGTATTCGTTGGAGCAGCGCGTGCTGAAGCTGTCAATCAAACAGCGAGTTTATCAGTGACTGACGCGCAAAACTCCCGTTTTATTCAACGAATCTTTTAGTTTTATCGCGTTTGCACTGTTAGTGAAGATGAAAGCATTTGTTAGTGTACAGAAATTGAGTTGCAATGACGAGATTGCTTTCATGCGCTCAACATTGTCTGTGATTGGCTACAATGTTCATCTCTGCAACCTTTCATGCCACGATCTAAATATAATGCAACACTTTTCACGATTAGTTAACCTTAGAGCTGTAATAGTAAAAACACGCTAAAAGAGAGAGTAATACTTGGATATTTAGATATGCAAAGATGTTAGCCAATCACAGCAGTGGGCGTTTACACTGAAGTCTCACAGCAGACACGCCCCTTAAAACGGAGCGTTCAAACCAGAGGCTAAAATCAGAGTAGGAAAAATGCCTTTTATTCATGAATTATGACAATTTTGGATGTAAAAAGCATACTAACATTATAAGTGCACCCCAGGAAACATTATAAAACAATAAACCAGTGCAGTTCATGACCCCTTTAATTATCAAAAGATCAAGGAAAATCTGTATTCTCAGTTCATAACCCCTTTAATACATTCACACAGTTTTATATTGTATTGTTTATTTAGCAGCGTATTTATGGTTATAACTAGTTATTTTTGCCACAATACACTTTTTGTTTTTTTTAGACGAGATTTGATTCCATTGCTCTGAAGGATTGTGGGCTCATGATTGACTGGTCCATATTGCTTTTATCTCTGCTTCTTACAGTTTGGGTCTCTGTAACTTGCAAGGAAATGTTCAGCACAAGTCTTCAGACATCACTCAGAATGGGTTTTTGGATGCACCGATACCCATACCAGTATCGGTATCGGCCGATACCAAGCTCATGTACTTGTACTTGTAAAAATACCCCTGATACCAAAGACCAATACCTCACGTGACGTAACTGACAGAATTTTCCGTGCACAGAGACACCGGCGGCAGCAGCAGAAACAATGTCCTCAAGGGAGTTGAAATACTTCAAATTAATGATGACAACACACACATTGCGAACTGCATGCTTTCAATCACAATTCGTTATCGATCAGTGAAGGCGGGATGGGTGGAATCGCGCTGAATGACAGACCAGAAGCGCTCCCTCTTGCGCGCTCTCTCTCTTTCTTGTGCGCGATCCCAGTTCTCTCGCGATCAGTTCTCCTTGCGACTGAATGGTCAAAACATATAGTTGTGAAAATATCCATCGTGTGGAGTATCTCACGTAAATACAGTCGGTTATGGCTTAAGTGGACGTAAACATTTGGGTGAAAACAGGATATGTGTCAGTATCCATGGATTCGGTCTTAAAGGGACCGTAGCCTATATTTGTCATTAATGTTAATAAAACAACAAAATATGTTAAATAAATGTATACATGATAAATAAACCTACTGTATCTGAAAAACAAGTTTATTTAATTTGTATCTCTATAGTATTTGTTGTATTGTTTGTAATTTGTTTGTAAATTTCTTTTTATATAACAACAGTTATATATATTGGCAATTATGCCCTTTGAAAGTTATTGGACACTGTGAAATTTTTGTTCTCAGATTTAGTGATTCAGAGATTCAGAGGAGATCCAGTCAGAGAACCGAGCGTACGGTGGACTGAAGAGCCCTGCGGGACTTCATGAGACTGGATAAAGATGCCATGATTGACAGCTGTCTTTGTTTAACATCACCATCATCCCATCAGGTATGCACTGTCATGGAGCCTGTGACCGATATTCTTACAAGGGTTTCATGACACTGGAACAAAACCAGACTGGGATACGCTAGAAAGAGACAGCCTATAAAGAGAGCTGTGTGCCGCACTGTGTGATTTGAAAGAGAAGCGTCTGACTCTGCCAGTGACGTCATTCTCTGCTGCCTGCGAATCACTTACTGTTACGTGTGCCCTGGCTCTGTGTTCATGGTTATATTGACTCCATTTCCCACAGTTCCCCATCTAGGAACTAATCACACACTCACACCTGTTTCCCATCAGTGACACACCTGTTTCCCATCAAGCTGCACTCTAACACACACACATTGCTGAGTTTAGTTGTATGTTATCCTGTTTTCTTGGTTTCCTTGTTCTGCCTTGCCTTGCCTTGCCTTGCCTGTGTTTTTTGACCCTGGACAGATTTCTTGTTTTTGATCATTTGCTGCCTGCCTTGACCATTGCCTGTGTTTTGGATTACTCTCTTGCCTTGCCTTCTTATTACTGTTTGCTGGTGTTTTACCTACTTCCTGTACGACTACAGTCTTATGAATAAAAAAGCCTGCACGTGGATCTCCAACTCCATTGCCCTGCTCCATACATTACAGAATACTCAGCCATACCAAGATCCAGCGGCTTTTATGAGCGTTTCCAGTTCAACCATGGATCTAGTCAACCAGCTACTACAGCTGCGGCAAAGAGACTTATCTATTGAGGAATGTGTTCACCAATTCTGTGAGCTGTCTTTTCTAGTTCCATTTGATGGTGTGGCTTTGAAGGACATTTTCCATTTTGGCCTAAATGAGCCCATAAAATCCTGGTTTCCTGAAGGGAAGTTCAGTTGCAGTCTAAGAGACTTTATGGGGGGGCAACTTCAACAAGCTCCGGTGGCAGTGGAGTTTGTACCGTTGCAAAGTTCTATGCCTTCCACTCTGATTATCGCGACCCCGATACTCTCCGTACATCCAAACCCAGTAATTCCCTCACCAGGGCCTGTTCTTGTGATGGCTGCAATGGAGTCCGTTCCTGTATTTGTAGCCATTCCAGAGCCTCGTCACTTCTCAGCAGATCTTCCAGAGCCCTCAGCCGAGATGGCTGCCACGCCTGAGCCCTCAGCTGAGATGGCTGCCACGCCTGAGCCCTCAGCTGAGATGGCTGCCGCGCCTGAGCCCTCAGCCGAGATGGCTGCCACGCATTGCAGCATTGGCCATTATGGCCACTGCCATTTGGTGTGTGTGGGCTACGCACACATCAACTCCAGTCCCAGAGCACGCTCCAGTCCATGAATCCGCTCCTGAGCTTCAATCTATATGTCCATTCCTGAGTGCACCTCTGTCCATGAGTCCAGTCCAGAGTTTGTCCCAGTCCTAGAATCCAGCCTCGTGGTCGTCCCTGAGTTTCCTGTCCGTCTTGACACGACCACGGAAGTCGTCCCTGAGTTTCCTGTCTGCCTTGACATGATCACGGAGGTCATCCCTGAGTTTCCTGTCTGCCTTGACACGACCACAGAGGTAGTCTCTGAGTTTCCTGTCTGTTCCGACATAACCACAGAGATTGTTCCTGAACTGCCTGCCCGCCGCAACATGACCAGAGAGGACGTTCCAATCTGAGCTCCCTGCCTGCACTGTCATGGCCCTAGGGGCCAATGCTAACCTCTCTGTGCTTCATGTTTCAGTTTCTCCTGTTCAGCCATGTTGGTTCCCAGTGCTACTTGATCTGCTGTTGTGGTCGTCTGCTCCGCCATGGGGGTCTTCAAGCCCGTCTGAGCTGCAGTAGTGGTCATCTGATCCACCGTGGGGATCTTCAAGCCCCTCTGAGCTGCAGTGGTGGTCGTCTGCTTCTCCATAGGGGTCTTCAAACCAATCTGAGCTGCAATGGTGGTCGTCTTCAAGCCCGTCTGAACTGCTTTGGTGGTCATCTGCTCCGCCGTGGGGGTCTTCAACTCTGTCTACCTGGTCGTCTGTCCAGTCTTCTTCGCCCTGGTCGTCTGTCCAGCCACTTTCACCCTGGTCGTCTGCCCTGCTTCAGTTTTCAGGCCATCTTCCTCTCCTGGAAGTCACTCCTTTGAGGGGGGGCTCTGTTACGTGTGCCCTGGGTCTGTGTTCATCAGCTTGGTTATACGGACTCCATTTCCCACAATTCCCCATCTATGAACTAATCACACACTCACACCTGTTTCCCATCAGTGACACTTTATAAGCTGCACTCTAACACACACATTGCTGAGTATTTAGTCGTATGTTATCCTGTTTTCCTGGTTTCCTTGTTCTGCCTTGCCTTGCCTGTGTTTTTTGACCCTGGACTCATTTCTTGTTTTTGATCATTTGCTGCCTGCCTTGACCATTGCCTGTGTTTTGGATTACTCTCTTGCCTTGCCTTCTGGTTAATGTTTGCTGGTGTTTGACCTACTTCCTGTACGACTATGCTCTTATGAATAAAGCCTGCACGTGGATCTCCAATTCCGTTGCCCCGCTCCATACATTACACTTACACTCCACACAAATAGATAAAAAAAAAAAAAAAGCTGGAATGTTTAAGCTATTAAAAGTATATTAGTACTGTAACGAATGGAAACGTTTTTGTTTTCAAAGATTTTTGTAGCTGCTTGTGTCTTTATCACGAGAATCATAACAGCTAGAGAATGAGAGATGGCCGTAATACTAATGTTGGCTAACAAGATAACAAATCCTTTTTGGTCTCGTAATTTAAAATCTGTGTAAATGGTTCTATAGGTTGACTTACCTAACCTGCATTGAAATTCATTATAGTTTCATAAAGGTTAACAAAAGTAATTAAAGTATAATCAGTTTGCAAAGAAATCTCCACAAAACCATTACCTCAAATTTTATATATCTAATGGTATTGGAAACATTATAGCAAAGAGATTGCTTATTAATTGTCTTTTTTAATACAGTACATAGATTAATACTTCCATAAAGAGATACTTAAAGACTTATATTTGAAAAGAGACATTGTATAACTGCAGAGTCTTGGTGTTTGGACCATGATGATAACCGCTTGTTGCTATATTTTTATTCTAGTTTTATTTTAAAACTATTTCTCAAGGAGACTATTTACAACTATTAACAATAACAGTAATTCAATATAAAAAATAACATTAACACTTGATAACACTTCAAAAATAGTTACTATTCTTACAAATATTGCTGGATTATACATTTCCAAAAACAAAAGCGCAAAAAATCAGCTTCACAGTGATCAACAGGAAAATACTGAATCAGTAATTGAAAAAGAACATAATTCTGCTGTAAAGACAATAGAAAACAGTCATTATTCAGTTGAAATCACTTCAGTGTTGATTCGGTTTAATTTAAACTGTGTAAAGATCATCAAATATAAAATTAGTTCAATTCAGCTATAAAGCAGTTCAGAAGAAAACAGTGATGTCATCGTCCAGCTCAGTTCAGTTCTCATCCAGTAGTGTCAGTACAGTCAGATCAATGATATTGATAAATATTAAGTGTCCCTGACTAAGCAAGCCAGAGGCGACCGTGGTAAGGAAAACTCCAACAGGTGACAGAATGAAGGAAAAAAACTCAGTCGCTCAGTTCTCATCTGGCCAACAAACAAGCACTGCATGACTATGATTCAGGTAGTATTACAAGTATTACAGGATCAGTAGCATTCCAATAATCATCCAGTTCCATCTGCTTGAAGATGGGATTCATCACTCCGGTATGGAGCTGAAGCTGGTCATAGGGTCTGTGCAGAGGACCTGTCTGGTTCTTGTGGTCTCTGCTGAGGATCTTTGCCGATGGCTGTCTTGTCGACGAGGCCTTCACAGGGTATAGTTTTGCTCCTGATCGACAGGGCTGATTGATTGCTCCGGTCTGCCTCGCTGCTCAGTGGTTTGCGTCTGTAGCTCCGTATAGCTTTGTTTTGAATCTCTTACTATCATTCCTTGTTGTTTATATTATCATCACCATATATCTGATATTGTCTAATATTGCCTATCACATTAATTTGACTTTTTAAAAAAATCTTTAATCTAAATCGCTATCACAAAACGTTAGCATTAACTTGTCATCCGTGCCTACCGTCTTTTTCTCTCGCGCTCTCCTTTTTCTACAAGTCCATCAAATCAACTGGTGAGTCGGATCAGTCTACAAACACGGTGAGTTATGTCATCCTCTCCTTATATTGTTACTTGCACTGCCTGTCACATGTTCAGTATAGCTTTCTCTGTCAGCGACGAGAAATTCAGATGTCATAAATGCAGGGAGATAGTCAGGCTGACAGAAAATCTCAGAATTAGAGACGTGCATCCAAACTTTAATCGAGGATAGTAAGAATGTAAGGGCTATAGAGACTGCTTTGGATGTGACTAGCTTATCAAACCCCGTACATTTTTCAGTTCCGGCTGAGCCCGTGCAGCAGGGCAGCTGGGTGACTGTGAGACAGCATAGTCGCGGGACAAAACACCGCTCTTCTGTTCCAATTAGAACATCAAACAGGTTCTCCCCACTCAGTGACGCAGCCACTGAGAATCCTGTTGAAAGTGCCCTGGTTATTGGCGATTCTATTACACGGAACGTGCTCCTTTGCGCTTAAAGAAGATTAAGGAAATTAGTCCAACACAATGGTACAACGAGCACACTCGGTAGTAGCATTGTAGTATCCCTGAGGAAAAATTCAATTAATTCGCTGCTATAGGAGAGGAAGAATCGTCTAAACTTGTTAAATCATCAAAATCAACAACATGTATGTTAGACCCTATACCGACTAAGCTATTGAAAGAGATGCTTCCAGAGGTCATAGATCCTCCTCTTAATATCATTAATTCATCTTTGTCACTAGGATACGTACCGAAAACTTTTAAGCTGACTATTATTAAAACTCTTATTAAAAAAACACAACTTGATCCTAGAGAATTAGACAATCCCAGGTGAAAAAAAAGTACGTTTCTATAATGTACTTAAAGTGCTCTATTTTCATGCACTAATTTTGTACTTAATATACTAAAAGTTCTTCTTTAGTACTTCTTAAGATAATCTTAAAAGAACATTAAGTGTACTCAACTGTGCTATTTTGACACACCATGAAATATACTTTTAACATACTATCTCTGTATTAAAAAATATATTTATTTAGTTAACACTTGTAGTACATTATGGGTTCAAGTTTACTACAAGTGGTAACTAAATAAATTTTTTAAATACAGAGATAGTATGTTAAAAGCACATTTTAGTTCATATTTCATGGTCTCAAAATAGCACAGTTAATTGTAAAAATCTAGTAAGCTGTACTATTCACATACCATGACTTTTTTACTTAGAAAACCAAAGTTAAGATTAATTGATTGTTTTGAGTACCATTTTTGTCAAGCAAAAAAAAAAAAAAAAAGAAAAAAAAGAAAAAAAGGGGGGAAGGGGAGGGTTTGAGGCGGGGCAATTCTTAATAGACTTTTCACTCATGTCCTTGTTACATGTACTGTGTTCTGTGACCTAGTTTTCCCCTGCCTGTTTTATTAGTTCATTTGATCCACCTGTGTCTCATTAATTAACTCATCAACTTGTTTAGTTCCCTTTGTTGGTCACATGTGTATATATACCCAGTGTTCTCCTTCACTCCTGGTCCGTTCTCGTTCATGTTCATGTTCACATGTGAGTTATGTTATCTACCCTGTTGGAATCTCCTGTGTTATATTAAAGTATTGTTATTATCGTCATCCTCGTCTGCATCGTGCTTTGCTACTATAGCAACTGTAACAGTCCTCCACTTCTGCAGTTATTTTTCTGTTTGTATCCACTGTTACAAATCCTCATGTTTCTGTGCTTCCCCTGTGACCTAGTTTTCCCCATTCTGTTTCATTAGTTTATTTGATTCACCTGTGTCTAATTATCTCTTCACCTTGTTAAGTTCCCTTTGTTTGCTACATGTATTTAAGCCTTGTGTTCATCCTCATTCCTCGTCCGTTCTCGTCCTTGTATGGTTGTGTTATTCCTACGTGTTATCATTAAAGCCTGTATTCATCTACTCTTCTTCATTTCGCCTTGTGTTTGAGACCAACTGTGACACATTGATTTCCCTATTTCAAAATGACTTAATGACTTAAATGTTCAATTGTCAATACAACTGAAAAATTTGAAAGAACATCACAGAAGTTTACTTCATAAATTGATGTTAATTTTCCTAAAAGTTTTTTTTTTTAACTCGCCATTATGTGGTGACTTGCCTATTGATTTTTAATGCAGCAATGCAACAAGAAATCACAGATATTTGATTTCAAAGGAAGGGAAGTAATAAATATTTTATATATATATATGAAGCTGAACATACACTTCAGCTGAAGATGTCATAAACTCATTATGATGCTGAGTCACACTCTAGAAGTATCAGACATGACGGCGTATCACGACCCAGTTGACTCACCTCCGGCACGACGCAATTCTACTGCTATTGGCACTGGTGTCTTCAAAGCTACAGGTTCTTCTGAGTATTTGTAAGAGAGCGATCTTGGCACACAAGCATCAGGAACAGACGGATGGACTGTCATGAATAAATCATGAGTGTTCCTCCTGGAAAGGCCAGAATTATCCTGCATTAAGCACAGCGTGGCCATCGTCAAGGTTCATTACACAACTATGCATACTAAAGCACAAACACAGACTCCCTTTACTTTTTTCATTTAAAGGTAAAGACTTTGGAAGAGAATTTCCTCAGAAATGTCTTTTGCTGTACTATACATGACTGTAAACATACAGGGCCCTATTTTAATGATCTAAGCTCATGGTCTAAAACGCATGGTGCAGGTGCACTTAGGACATGTTCGAATCTACTTTTGCTAGTTTAAGGACGGGAAAAACAGTCAGCACACCCGGCGCATGGTCTTGAAGGGTTCTGTTCTCTTAATGAGTGATGGGTGTGTTTAGGGTGTAACGTACAATAAACCAATCAGAGTCTCATCTCCCATTCCCTTTAAAAGCCAGTTGTGCTCATGCCATGGCGGATTCACTATTTACATGGTGGAATTTACAAGCGGAAGAACTGAACGCTTCTCTAGCGAAGAAAGATTTTTAATATTTGGCATGTTTGTGTGCTGCTCCGTCCCTGTGTGTATAATAAGCAAAGTGTACACACGCCTATAGGCGTATATAACTAACAAGCTCTTTAAATAACAACAACAAAAAAAAAAACACTGTACCATTGACTTTAGAGCAGGTTTCAGTTGGTCATGCAGACTGATGCAGTCTATTTCAGTTCCTCAAAATAGCAACACGCCAACAATGCACCTGAACACACCCCGTTTTCAGACCAGCACGCCCATGGGTGAACAGATGGATACGAGCGCATTTGCTATTTAAACAACGTGGCGCAGGATGTGAAAATGATAACTGCGTCGGGCTGAAAGTAGCAGAAAAAAACACATGCTGTAGAAACTTTAACATCCAAAAAGAGATTTTGACGGATGAGCAAACCCACCATATTTTTATAGATACTACTGTTATTTTGTAACGGAATGTAGTTTTAAGAGTTTTTAGGTGAGAATGCTGTTGTTTAGACCTCAAATAATGCGATTTATATGTAAACGGTGCCTATTTTACAATTTGTTTAGATGTTTTCGGAGATGCGAGCTTCAGGCTGTCAGCGAGCGTTCAGCGCTCATGTATCCGCAGAGAACTGCTTCATCTCGGCCAGTGCTTTGGGAATCTGCCACTGGCTATTATGTAGATAGTGTTTAAACGTGAAGTATAATTAATTTTGGGTGTATCAAATGGACAATCTTTGGTCTTATTAATCTATTACTTGTTCCAGACCTAATAGATTTGGCTCAAGGGCTATATTAAGTTTCATAAGTTTATATTTACATTGGAATTAAATCCTGCACTAACTAGAGCGCTGCTTTTGTTCGTTTGACTGAACTGTTTGCTTTTTTATTTCCTATTTTACTTCTTATACTGTTATAATGGCTATTGCTGTTAATTTAAATATTATTGTTCCATAAATAATATTTTATATAAATAACATGCTGTATTAAGAGTCCGTTAGTGATTTCGACTTTAGTGAAAGTTACATTAATACGCCAATAGATGGCAGCAAAGACTGTCTTTATGAGTGAGTCAGTCAGTCGCAAAGACTTTTATATTGAAATGGACTGAAACAAGGAAACAAGGAGGTTATTTTTACTTTAAACATCATCTTACCAGATGCAACTGACAAATGCATTGACTAGCGCTGTCATGTGAAATCCTCTTAAATGTTAAAAGGACAAAGACAAAGATATCGCTTTCCTCAGCGGACATTCAAACTGATTTTGTGATTATGAATATAAGATTGTCCTGAAGAATATCAGCTAGATGCAGGTAATACACTCACTCAGGCGATCTCTCTCTCATAATACTCTACATATTACAGTGAGTTTCAATGAAGTGACTCAACGTTCCTTCCTTACTAGTTCTAAAGTGATGTTGTAGAATTAGTAACGGAGGATTGTGCTCAACTGTTAAACTGTCAACTTGAGATTTGAATCCGTGGCGGAAGGAAGTAGTTCCTCACAATAGATTGTGTTAAAGACACTCCGTTGTTGTTTCTTATTTATTTACACACTCGTGCCGTTGAACTGTTGTATAAATGCAATATCACACTCGTAATGATTATGGCTCTGTATCAGCACGGCTGTGATTACCTACAGTGATTACCTATTTTATATATTCAATTCAATTCAATTCACATTTATTTGTATAGCGCTTTTCACGATACATATCGTTTCAAAGCAGCTTTACAGAGAATGCATATCAACATTACAATTTGGAGACTGCAGTTAGCTAATAATGTAATAATTTAGGCGATTAACATACAATCACTGTTAGCAATTTAATTGGAGGTAGAAGCAAAGAGCTCCTGGAAAAATGAATTACATATTAACAATAATTAGGATTTATAGAATGTGAATGTGCGTGTTGATCCAGATGTTGCATCTTCTGAAGTCATCGCAGGAGTTGGCGCCGTCTCTTCCAAAGTTTTAGTCATCTGAGGTCTTCTTAAGAGGCTGGATCCAAACTGAAACTGATGTACTCTCTAGTCACCTCGGGACGGGCGTCCCGAGGTAAAACAGAAAAGCAAATGGAGAATAATTAGCATAGCTGCTGTTCATAACATTAAGCAAAGATAGTCATGTGCAATTGATCTGATATGAGATGGATTATGTGAATGCTTGGCTGAAGAGATGTGTCTTTAATCTAGATTTAAACTGGGTGAGCGAGTCTGAGCCCCGAACATTATCAGGAAGGCTATTCCAGAGTTTAGGAGCCAAATGTGAAAATGCTCTCCCTCCTTTAGAGGACTTAGCTATCCTAGGTACAACCAGAAGTCCAGAGTTTTGTGATCTTAAAGAGCGTGAAGGATTGTAGGGCGATAAAAGGTCGGTTAAGTACACAGGAGCTAAACCATTTAGAGCCTTATAGGTCATTAGCAGTACTTTATAATCGATACGGAACTTAATAGGTAACCAGTGAAGAGATGATAAAATTGGTGTTATATGATCATATTTTCTTGACCTGGTAAGAACTCTAGCAGCTGCATTTTGTACCAATTGTAGCTTGTTTATTGAGGAAGCAGGGCAACCAGCTAGTAATGCATTACAGTAATCTAGTCTAGACGTCATGAAAGCATGAACTAACTTTTCTGCATCTGAAACAGATAACATATTCCGTATCTTAGCAATGTTTCTGAGGTGGAAGAAGGCTGTTTTTGTAACATATGAAATATGATTTTCAAAGGACAAGTTGCTGTCTAATATAACACCCAGGTCTTTAACTGTCGAGGATGGAGTAACAGTACATCCTTCTAAATGCAAATTGTAGTCTGAGAGATTCTGTGTACAGGTTTTTGGCCCAATAAGTAATACTTCAGTCTTATCTGAATTTAATAGAAGAAAATTACTAGTCATCCAATGTTTTACTTCTTTAACACACTCTGTCAGATTGGATAATTTAGAGTTTTCATCTGGTTGTGTTGAAATATATAATTGAGTATCATCGGCATAGCAGTGGAAACTAATTCCATGTCTTCTTATAATATTACCAAGTGGCAGCATGTATATTGAAAATAGCAGAGGGCCTAACACAGATCCTTGAGGCACTCCATAATTTACTATTGTTATCTTAGATTTTTCCCCGTTTAAATAAACAAAATTGTGACGGTCTGATAGATACGACCTAAACCACCGTAATGCCTGTCCCTGGATACCAATGTAATTCTGTAGTCGATCTAGGAGTATTTTATGACCTATAGTGTCGAACGCAGCACTGAGATCAAGTAACACTAGTATTGCGATACAGCCTGGTCAGAAGCTAGAAGTAAGTCATTTGTAATTTTAACGAGCGCAGTTTCTGTGCTATGATGAGGCCTGAATCCTGACTGAAATTTTTCATAGATAGCATTTTTTTGCAGGAAGGAGCACAATTGGACCGACACCACTTTTTCTAATATTTTCGATATAAATGGAAGATTTGAAATGGGTCTGTAATTTGCCAATACATTTGGATCTAATTGTGGTTTCTTAATGAGAGGCTTAATAACTGCTAACTTGAACGGTCTTGGAACGTGACCTAGAGATAAAGACGAGTTAATAATATTGAGAAGAGGCTCTTCTGCTACAGGTAACAATTCTTTCAGTAGTTTAGTGGGTATTGGATCTAATAAACATGTTGTTGGTTTAGACGCTGTGATAAGTTTATTTAGCTCTTCCTGTCCTATAGTTGTAAAGCACTGCAACTGTTCTTGAGGGACGATAATTGAGGCTGAATCATAAATCTCTGTCAAGGGTTGTACATTTAGAACCGTATTTCTGATGCTTTCGATTTTTTCAGTAAAGAAATTCATAAAGTCATCGCTACTAAACTGTAATGAAATGTTTTGTTCTGGTGATGTCTGTTTATTTGTTAATCTAGCCACTGTACTAAATAAGAACCTTGGATTGTTTTGGTTATTTTCTATGAGTTTGCGGAGATGTTCGGCCCTGGCTGCTTTTAGAGTCTTTCTATAACGGGACGAGCTGTCTTTCCACGCGATTCTAAAGACCTCTAAACGAGTTTGTCTCCATTTGCGTTCTAGATTACGAGTTTCTCTTTTGATAGCGTGAGTAATATTGTTGTACCATGGTACAGTATTTTTCTCTCTAACCTTTTTTAATCTCATCGGTGCAACAGTATCTAATGTACTAGTGAAAGTGGTGCACATACTGCTAGTAATTTTCTCAAGATCATTTGTGTGTTTGGGTACAATGAGCAGGTGAGACAGATCAGGCAGTTTATTTGTGAATTTATCTTTAGTTGTCGGAAGAATTGTTCTACCTAGTCGATATCGTGGCGCAATTTGACAAATATCAGCAGTATGCAGTACGCATGTTACAAGGTAATGATCAGTGATATCATCACTTTGCGGTAGAATTTCTATATCAGTAGGATTGATTCCATGTGATATAATTAAATCTAGTGTATGATTAAGACGGTGAGTGGGTCCAGTGACGTTTTGTTTGACCCCAAACGAGTTTAGTAAATCTGTAAACGCAGCCCCTAACGCATCATTTGTATTATCTACATGAATGTTAAAATCTCCAACAATCAGCGCTTTATCAACGTTGACCAATAGGTCTGAGAGAAAGTCTGCAAACTCTTTTAGGAAATCAACATAAGGCCCTGGAGGTCTATAAACAGTAGCCAAAGCAAGAGATAGTAGCGACTTTTTATTTATATCTGAGAGTGTAACGTTTAGCACGAGAATTTCAAATGAATTAAACCTGTACTTTGTTTTCTGGGTAACGTTAAGAATCTCTCTATAGATTGTTGCAACACCACCGCCACGGCCAACCGGACGGCATTTATTTTTATAACAGTAGCCAGGTGGACAAGACTCATTAAGACCGAAATAATCATTTGGTTTAAGCAATGTTTCAGTAAGGCAAATTACATCAAGACTATTATCTGTGATCATTTCATTTATAATAACCGCCTTAGGTGTCAGCGATCTAATGTTTAGTAGCCCTAGCTTTAGAAATTGTTTTTGTTCGGTAATTTTGCGAATTTCTGGTTTGATCACGATCAGATTTTTTCTAGATCCTTTATTTTTATAGTTGAACCTCACTATTCGGGGAATAGACACAGTTTCTATAGACTAGATTTGAGGTTTGACTTACTAGTCATACGGTGCGAAGCGTCTTGGAGATGTTCTCCGACAGAAGATCAGCTCCGATTCTGCTGGGGTGCAGGCCATCAGCACGGAAGAGCCTAGGTCGCTCCCAGAAAAGATTCCAATTATTTATAAAGAGCAGCTTCTGTTCAGTACACCAAGACATTAACCATTCATTTAAAGCAAATAATCTACTGAACCTTTCATGTCCACGTCGGTACGTCGGAAGCGGTCCGGACACGATGATCCTCGTCGCGGGCGATGTGGCTCGTACCGTCTCGATCAGGCTCCTGAAGTCCTGCTTCAGCACCTCCGTCTGCCGCAGCCTGGTGTCGTTCACCCCCACGTGCAGAACAACAGCTCCGATGCTCTCAGCGCCATTCAGGATCGCGGGAACCTGCGCAGAGACATCGAGGACACGAGCACCAGGAAAACAGTGACTGCGCACCTTACCTTTGGTTGTGGTAGCGTGGACGTGACGGACGATGGAGTCTCCGATGACCACGGCGTCTCGTTCTGCCTCGCGAAGAGGGGAGAAGCGGTTCCTCGTCGAGACCTCGAAGACCGGGGGCGGCGGAGGGGGAGAGGTCCTGGTCCGAGGCCTGGCTCGCGCCTTCCGTTGCTGAAGAACCCAAGGTCCCTGGTGTGACGGCGCCGGAGTGAACGAGGGCTGGGATGAACGCGTTCTGGGTTCTCGGGCCCTGTGCAGAGAAGTACACGGCGTAGAGGAAGCAGGAATGTTAATATCGCGCTGCAAACTTACCGAGGATTGGTGAGCGTCAGCACGGGATGTTTCCAGCGCTGTTCGCCGCTCCCGTAGCTCGGCCTGTTTCTCCAGAAGGGTCCGGATCTGTCGTTCCACGGCCTCCAGCTCCAACTGCACCGCATGCAGCTCGAACGTGTCCTCACCTGCACTCAAAGATAGAGACACATTCGGTACGCCCGCCATTAGTATAGATGAACAATAATATTGTGAGTGAGAAGAGTACAAACGCTAGTGTGACCACGCCGCTATTGCTAACGGGCTAAAGCTAGTAGCGAATGTTCGAGAAGTCGGATAAAACTAGCGATATCAAGGCAATCCGAGTGTTTTTTATATAAAATAGTGTCGGGGATGTGTTCCCCCGCCGTAAAAGAGAGAATGGTAGGTTATAAATTTGATTTTAAGAAAAAAACAAGCAATTAGGAATCAACTCGACGGAGCTCTAACTCAAACAGCGCGGCAGCAACAAACAAGAAGTGACGATATGTGGCTTGGAATTAGCCCGCTCCTATATATATATAATATATATATATATATACACACACACATACATACATTTTGTGTGTGTTGATAGCTGTGCTCTTGCAGCCTGTCTCAGAGCTGTAAACAGATAACTCGGTTGTGCTCTCAGAGATCCCCTGCACAGGAGATGCAATCTACTGCCCTGCCACTCAAACCTGAACCTCTCACACACACACACACAGACACAGACACCATCTCCTGGTCTCTCTCCTCTATATGAATATTAAACCTTTTCTCTGTCCTTTGGCAGCTTTCTATAACGATTAAGTCAGTGTGGTTTGTCTACTCTAGAGTGTCACTGTCCCGCATCTTCCATCTGTCTCTCTCTCTCTCTAAGTAAAGACTCTCATTTCATTACTGAAACAAAAACCAGCCATTTTTTCAGTTAAAGAGAGGTGAGAGGCTTTCCTGTTATTATATCAATAGCATTGAGAAATCAAAAAATGAAAATTCATTGGTCATCACAGTATTACAATGTAAATAACACAGTTCTGCCAATAGTCGTGAAAATATGCTAAATGTTACATGTTGCTTGATATGTTCATCACATTTGTAGTACCAATTTTTGGCATGACCATATGCCAGAAAAGACAATGGATAAAATGAGGAGAAATTCAGGTTTTTTGCATATCAGATAACAGTAAGTGTGAGACTAAGAAGGAAAAGAGGCCGGTTTGAGTAGTAGTAAGGAAATTGACTGTGTTAATGAGAGCATATCAGTGTAGCACAAATCACACAGGATTATAATAGTCTATAGATTTCATTACTGAATGAAAAGACAGAGGAGAGAGACGGAGCGAGAGGTTTATTAAAGTGATGGAGCTCGTTTTGTTTATCAGCTGTCTCAGGATGTGAAAATGCACAGCTGGCTCACTTCATTAGGACTAGAGTACGTGTCAGTGTGCCTTTTCGCTCTTTACACAGTCACTAGTAGAAAACAACACAGTATTGTTGGTGCCAAACGATGACAAACTCTTGGACTAATTAAACAGAGCTCTCTGTATGTGTGTGTGAATCGCAGTGAGGCCTCTGAGCTATTTTCACTCCTGCATGTAGATCTTGTTCATTATTTTCATTTTTTTCAATTCTTACATGTTCAAAATGGTTTCCTACTCCCTATATATGCCTGCACTATACCCTAAATAAGTGGTGCCTGCCATGTTGTCCAAATACTGTATAATTGTATAATTGGTGCCCTGTATAATTGTTAACCCTTTTTGTACCCATCATGTACTGTGATTTTTAGTGCAGAACTGAAGCATACTTGCTGACGCTGTACATCATTGAAGCAATGAAGACTATAGACATGCATTGCAGCTTCCTTTATTCCTCCAATCCATTTTCAGCCTGTTTTTTAAATGTTTATTGAAATATAAAGTAAAATGACACAAATACACACATCACAAGCAGCAGATGGACAAATATAAGACACTTGTTAAAAGCCTCCTAAAAGAATATTAGCAATTTAAATGTTGCAAAGGATTTTATTATTTCAGAATACATATCGTCTATTGAATGTCCAACGGTGGATAAAGATGCTTTTTGCTGCCGGATGGTGTAGTTATATCAGGCCAGCTAAACCTTGTCCCCTTGGTTAATGATGTCGCTTTAGGAAAGAAACAAGTACAACATTGAAAATATTGAATACCTGACCACTCTTAAAAATAAAGGATTTGTTGGCATGTATCTTAAAAATAAAGAGTGGAATTTGTTTTGTGAAGTTTTTTTTTTTTTTTTTGAAATTTAATGTAATGACAATTATTCAGCTAATTTTTTTTTTCCTTCTGTACTTTATTTCTTTTAGAATCAAACTCCATTCCAAATCTTTCTGGTCTAGTTTAACCACAGCTCCCATCACTGCGGTCAGATCGCTGCTGTCTGGTAAATACACACGGATGAATGTTGCAATGTGCTCACAAGTAGCTGTTGAGAACTGAAAATGTAGGAGATGGCAGAAGAGCTGATGTTATCGCATCAAGGTCTTTCGTGGCTCTGCAGCGCCCTCTGCTGATCTGCAACGAGTGTGTTATGACCATGAAGAATAAGTGATTTGAGTCAGCACAGTATGACAAAGACAATATAGCAAAGAAACTGTGGACACTGAGAATTTGTGGACCAAATATTAATTGGAAGGAGACAACACAGTCCAGAAGATTTAACTTTAAACTTATTGTATTTTAGCAATATTACTACTAGGCTAATTGTCTGGAAGGGTGCAGATGCAGTGAAATACAATACAACAGTGAGCTTTGAGAGAAGTTTGTTTTCATTACACTACTGCTAAGAAAGATAAGAAACGCTCTAGAAAAGAAAAGTTCGGTAACACTTTATAATAATTGCACACTATGAAGAATTAGTTAAGCATTAGTAAACAGTCAATTCATCATTTATAAAGCATTAATAGACATTAGTAAGCAGTTTATAAATACACCTATAAATGCTTTGTTCTTGATTTATAAGCATATCTATAATGTGTTTAATAACTGTATTTTCATACTTTAAGTATTACATTGTTTACAAACCAGTTATTTAGGAGTTGTCAGTGGTTCATAAGATCATTTAGGAAATGTAAGTAAATGATTAATAAACTATTTAAACATACATTTATACATCTTATTATTTAGACATATAGTAATAGTTACTCAGTGTGTTAATAAATGCTTTATTAATACATATTCCTACTGTAATTCATGATTAATTCAGGTAGTTATAAAACATTTAGTAGTTGTCAGTTAACTATTTTTGTGAGCTCATCTAAAGTGAGGACTATTCATGCCTCGTAAAGCTTTTATAAAGGAGATTTAAAGGCTCAGTGATCTTCTGCACTGCTGTTCTCTAATGATTTAAAGTGAGTACTGAGGTAGTTTTGACACTGTGAAATATTTTATTACATTATTATTGTTTTATAAAAACATTATTTGTTGTATTTTGGCACTGCTGTAATCCAGTGTTGGCACTGGTAAAATTTTATTCAGCAATGTTTACACTTTACAGAAATGTATTTTTATATCAGATTGCAAAAGCTTAGTTTCATTTTACTGCACAGTTATGTTTTCTGGAGGAGTACAGGGATTTTTATTTTCTGTGAAATTGCAGAGGTTTACTTTTAATTTTATATCAAGTTACCCATCGTAAAGTTTAATTTTTTGCCTTGAAATAAATATTTCTATGTTCTGTATCCTTTAAATCTACTTTATATAAGCTTTACGAGGCATGAATAGTCCACACTTTAGATGAGCTCTCAAAAATGGTTAACTGACAACTACTAAATGTTTTATAACTACCTGAATTAATCATCAATTACAGCAGGAATATGTGTTAATAAAGCATTTATTAACACACTGAGTAACTATTACTATATGTCTAAATAATAAGATGTATAAATGTATGTTTAAATTGTTTATTAATCATTTCCTTACACTTTATAAACGATCTTATGAACCACTGACAACTCCTAAATAACTGGTTTGTAAATAATGTAATACTTAATTTAGAAATGATAAATTGATCATTAATAAAGTATGAAAATACATTTATTAAATACATTATAGATATGCTTATAAATCAAGAACAAAGCATTTATAGGTGTATTTATAAACTGCTTACTAATGTCTATTAATGCTTTATAAATGATGAACTAACTTTTTACTAATGCTTAACTAATGCTTCATAGCGTGAGTTATTCTGAAGTGTTACCAAAAGTTCAAATACCAAAGAACTGATTATGAATTCATATTCATATGTGAGAGATCATAGCCCTGTAATAATACATGGTAATATTATTGAACAGGTTTAATGGTATAAATACTTGGGTGTTATACAGTTTATGTTGGTCTTCTCACATCAACAGTCTGTGTTCTAGATTTAAAAGTGTTTGGGGTAAATCAGAAGCTTTTATAGTAGTCAACATTTGAAGTGGATCAAAAAAGTTAAGAACTGAGATCCTAAGAACTAAGTTGTCCTAAGAAGAAGGTTTTAGGACAATTTGATGAAAGGTCTTGATCCACTTCAAATGTTGACTACTGTATTTCTGTTTTATCACTCTTTGAGAGTTTGATAAGATATGGTATTACAGCACGGTATGGAAACCTGACTGTCCAATCAAAATCGTAATGTGTACATACTGCTCTAAAAATTGTACAACAACCTATACAGGAGCTGTATGAGGTATCTATTTTAAGACAAGCAAAGAAAATTGTTGCTGATGACACACATTTTACATGAGAATTTTAACGTTACCCTCAGGGAGACGATTGAGGATTTTGATGTGCAAATCAAATTGTTACAAATCAAATTGTCTCCTTTGACAAAAGATTTTTTGAAAAGACTTTTGGTCTACCTTCCCTAGGCAGTTGCTTCTCAGTTCTGCAAAAATAAGGAGTTTTTGGCTATGAATCAATTTGTAAAACAGTTTCGAGTTTGAGGGTGTAGAACATGTGCTAGAGTATTTACTATAAGAACAGTGAAAGTTCTCGCATCTAAACGACTGTACCTGTCAGTGTTTTGCTTGTGTTGTGTTTTGGCCTCTAGAGGGCCTCATAGTGCTCTCATGCCCAGCTTACTCAACTAGTAATCAGTGTTATTACAGTATGTGTCTCATTCGATTCTGTGTGTATTTAAGTGGCTCTGTCCCCCAGATTCTTTGCTTGATGTTTAGTTGTTCTAAAGCCAGTTGTCTGAGTATGTGTTCTTTAACTCTGAGACATTTTATTATGTCTTGCTTTTGGATTATAACTTTCTTTGTTTTATTTTTTGTGGACATTCTCCTCTGTAGTTTTTTGCTTTAAGATCTTTTGAATATTTTTGTGGACTGCCCTTTTTGGACTGGTTCTCTTATTTGAGAATCACAATTTGCTGTTTTTTGCTCCAGTTGTGGATTTTTGTTTGCTTGAACTTTTATTAAAATAAATCTTAATAAAATCTTAACCTCTTACTATTGGGTTCAGCGTCCTCCAGTGGCTCAAGGATAGAGAGTCTGACTTTCACACCGGAGACCCGAGTTCGGACAGAAACACAATAGAAACTGACAAGCATTCAATTACATTTTCCAACTGTTTATGTTTGCTTAAGACATAACGGACTGCATTTAAGTAAAAACTCGTAGTAAAAAGACTGATATTTTGACATATTTTTGTCCAAAGTAGCTTATACTTGTCCTTGTTTTGCTTTGCATGCCTGGGAAATAGCGTCTATTTCGCAGCTTTCTTTCGAAGAGTGACCGATCCCCCTCCATTAGGCCTGATTCAAAAATCTCTATAACAGAGGTGATATGAGATTAAAACATACTTACTACTCAGATTTCAGTTTGACTTCTACAGCAGCTGATCAAAAAGACAACAAATTTTAATTAATGTCACACACACAAAAAAAAAAAAAAAGTTCAAAAAACAGCCAGGCAAATTATGATTAATGATTTGATTTCTTTTTAAGAAAGACAGTGCGCTAAGAACAATGTAGTAGTATTCTCAGGTCCTAAAGTCTGTACCTGTCCTGAGTGGCTTTTCCTGATGGATATCATAGCTATAAGATGGGTTTCTGTGTGAGAGGTTACAAACGTTTGTTCCTTTTCTACTTGCTTTTCTCAAAAACCTGCAAGTATGAGCTGAAGTGCTGAAATGTCAATCACTCATTACTGTAATTTCATTTCTATAACTTTTGGCTCAATGTTATTTATCTGACCATAAGATGACTATTATACTAATACTGTTAAAGATGTATGTGCGTGGATTCACTGGCTTCAACATCTAGACCTCAACCTCGATCAGAAGGTTCATAGGCAAACGTTCACGACAGCTTCTGTTTCCAAGCATTTATTTATTCCAATCAAATCCACAAGCAGTTGGTTTATGATATTCAGTGTGTGTGGTTTCTAAATTAAAGAAATAACAACGAATTATTAAATAAACGTCTCAAACATGAAATGCAGTGCTTACAAATAAATCACAATAAATAAAGCAACACTGAATTGGGAGTTGAGGAATACAGAATGAAATTAAACCAGCAGGCGGAGCTCTTGCTCCAGTAATGACATGATATCCTGCTAAACACAATCAAATAGGCCTACCTGTTATACATCATGTGAACAACATGCTCAAACTTGTATTTATTGCTTGAAGAAACATACAAGATCAAACAATTCTAACAAACCTCAAAAAGACAAAGCCAAGTCCAAATGGCAGCAAACAGAATAAACAACATTGTTACGTCCCGGTACTTGTTTGTGCCTGTGTGTGTGTTTTCTCTCTCTTTCTCTCCCTCCTCCTGTTAGTTTCTTAGGCACGCCTACACGGGACGGCTATTGGTTCGGGAAGCTGTCAATCTTCATTAGTTTGCGTGACAGCATGTTTTCCGCTGCCAATCCTGTATGGCGACAGGACGGACGCACAGACAGCTTTGCTTTCCTGTTCTTTTGTGTTTGTTTAATCTGCCCTTTTGTTAATTTTGCTTTGTTTAATGACACTCTTATGTTGTACAGTTTTGAGTTGTCATTTCGTTTCCTTTTTCCATTTGTTTTCTTATCATTTCTTACTTTGATTATATTGATTTTCTCCTCGCCCTATGGGAAAATGGACAGGTAGTGTGTCACGTGACGCACATGTTGCAACACCTAGTGACTTCCATGTACAGACACATCAGTTTAGGAGTGAGTGCCACTTTTGTATGTTTTGTTTTGTTTAGAGAGAGTAGGTAAGTTATGGCATACAATAAGCTGAAGACTTGCTTTTCTTATGTTTCTTTCCATTAGTTGGGTTAGATGTTGAACTTGAGTTAGATTGATTTTGTTTTGTTCTTTTCTTTTCTTTGGCGCCACTTTTGTCTTTTTCCCCGGTTTATTATTTTAGTTTTCTTCTATTGTTTATGTAAATATTGTACATATTTTTCTTTTTGCTATTTTGTTACCTTTCCATTGTTTATATCGTTAATATCATTATCTCACGCCTTTTCTTCTGATTGTAAAATAAATTATGTTTATTGGCAGTTGTGTAGCGTGTGTTTTGTCTTTTGCCACCATCACCAGCACATGCAATATTGATCGCAATTTCAATGTTACTCCTTCTAGCCCTAGACCAAAATTAGGAATTTGTAACAAACATAAAACTAAAGAAATGTAAAAAAAAAAAAAAAAAAGACAAAATTAAACACATAAATAACATGTTACACAAGGGGTTAACATCAAAGAATACCTTCAGAAGATTACAGAGTTTAAGAGCTTTTTTTTTTTGTTACACATAAGTCTGAAAGATTTGAAGATCATTAAATCTTTATGGAAAAGTATGAATGTGGGTGTCACGATCACCGTCTGTTCCTGTCAGTTCCTGGACTTCATTTCCCATAATCCTCCCTTCCAACCACATGCACACTCCACACCAATCACCAATTGCCACACACACCTGCAGATCATTACCTGGACTATAAAAGACTCACACACACACCACCTGATTGCGAAGTCTTGATTTGCCCCGGTGATCATCTCTGAGCATTTTCTTGTGGATTGTTTATTCTGTTACTGTTGGACTGTTTACCCGTTGTGATTCTCTGCTGCCTGCCCTGAACCTTGCCTGTATACTGGACTGTGTTTGCTTGCCGCCTGCCCTGATCTCCGCCTGTGACCTGATACTGTTTGTCTGCCGCCTGCCTCGACCATTGCCTGTTCCTGTTTATGCTCTTGCCTTTGCCCCTGTCAACCTGTGTATCTACTATTCTTAATAAAGCTGCAAATGGATCCCCGCTCTGCCGACCCATCATTACAGTGGGAGTGTTCTTAAAGAATCTGCATTCATGTTTAAAGTAATTGGCCAACAGCACAATATTGTTAACCAAAAAATTCACCATCATAATTGAAAGAAAAAGACACATATTTTATGGTTTTAAAATCAAAGTCGCATATTACGCGTATTACATGTTTCAAATTAAACCAAACATAAAGGTCATCCCAGAATTCTTTTTGAGAATTTGCATAAATAAAATAATGTCTGTCCCAAATCACTATCTTGTGAATGACCATTGCCTGTTTAGTTCTGTTTCTGCCTTTTGGATTTCCCCTTTGTTCTGTTGTTTGGATTGGACTGCTTTATTGTGTTTCTACCTCTGCCTGCCTCACGTTTATGCTACCTGCCTGTTGATTTGGATTTGTTTGCTGTGGATTACATTATGAATTCTAACGCCGCCTCAGCGTCATTACATAATACTTCGCCATCGCAGAAGTTTCTAATCTGCAGGCCGCGTTTGCTTATCAGAGCGACATCCTCAAAGAATACCAAGAACAACTGGGCAAAGCGCAAGCGGTTAACGACTATCTCACGCAGTATTTACGATCACTACCGCCCACTATGCCAAAGAAGGTAAGCTTTGCTTTACCCGATAAGTTTAATGGTTCAGCAGAGCAATGTAAAGGATTTCTCCGTCAAGTAGAAATCTTTTTCAAGCATCAAGGGGATGATTTTGATTCTGATGAGAAAAAATGTGCATTTCTCATGTCACTACTAACTGGCAAAGTGATCGAGTGGGCCGCGGCAGTCTGGGGAACTAATCAATTGTTCCAAACACCCTATACATATTTCGTTCAACAAGATATTTCGTTCTCAGAGATGTGTTTGAATATCCAGCGGGAGGGAAGGATGTTTCAACCCAGCTCATGCAGTTAACTCAAGGCCACCGATCAGCTGCTGATTACGCCATTGAATTCAGAACGCTCGCCGCGCAGAGTGGTTGGAATGACGTTGCACTCAAGGCCGTATTTCAACGCAGTTTGAATGTTGAGTTACAGGCAGAGCTGGCATGCAAGGGTGAAAACCACTCTTTCTCTGAATATGTGACACTAGCAATCAAGATTGATAATCTCATGCGCAATAACCCTGCTAAATCCAAGTTACCATCAATGAGAACCATGTCAATCCAGCAAATGCCTCAGAATTCCAACCCAGTCCAATCTACTGCTCAATCCAACCCAGAGCCCATGCAGCTAGGAGTTACAAGGCTTTCTATGGAAGAAAGATCAAGACGGTTGTTACACAATCTGTGTTTTTACTGCGGAGAGGCAGGCCACCTCAACGCTGCATGTCCACTGAAGGCCCGGAGGAACATCAATGCTAGCAGCCGGGTGAGTGTTGACAATCTTTTGCTCCTTACTGCCAAGTCCCTCACTACCAGTGTCAAGATTTCTACTGAAAACGATTCTTTTGAATTCACAGCGTTGATTGACTCCGGATCTGCATTGAACTTAATCCATCAAGACCTCATAAAAAAATTCAACATCCCCACACAGCCCTGCAATCCACCACTCAAGGTCAACGCTGTCAACAACAAGCCCATTGGAGATGGCATCATTCAACAAACTCTGCCCATGCAACTTCAGGTGGGACTATTCCATCAGGAGACCATCTCATTCTATGTGATTGATTCCCCACGCCATGAAATCATCCTAGGATACCCTTGGCTATCTGTTCACGACCCAGTCATCTCGTGGCACCATGGTGTAGAAATGGACAATTCCAAGATCACAGCAGTTACGGAATGGCCTCAACCAACTACAGTCAAGGAACTTCAGCGCTTCTTAGGATTTGCTAATTTCTACCGACGCTTCATCCGCACCTACAGTATTACAGCGTCACCACTGACCTCTCTACTGAAAGGTAAACCTATAAAATTAAAATGGACTGAGAGTGCCACCCAAGCCTTCACAGAACTTAAGAACAGCTTCACGACAGCACCCATCCTCAAACATCCAGATCCCAACCTGCCGTTTGTTGTGGAAGTCGATGCCTCAGACAGTGGAATCGGTGCGGTACTCTCTCAACGTCACGGACAGCCAGGCAAGCTTTATCCATGTGCATATTTCTCTAGAAAACTCAACGATGCTGAACGCAACTATGATGTTGGCAATAAAGAACTTCTAGCTATGAAAGCCGCAATCGAAGAATGGAGACACTGGCTGGAGGGTTCCACCCACCCATTCCAGGTAATCACAGATCATAAGAATCTTGAATACATCAAAAGTGCAAAGAGACTAAACCCTCGCCAAGCACGCTGGTCACTTTTCTTTACGAGGTTCCAGTTTACTGTAACTTACCATCCAGGTAGCAAGAACAGCAAAGCCGATGCACTATCCAGACGACATGATCATCCACAAGCAGAATCCACACCTGAGTCTATTCTACCCTCATCAGTTATCATTGCACCCATTACATGGGATCTGATGGACGAGATCCAAAGAGAGCAACAGAATGAACCAACGCCACAAGGTTGTCCTCCTAACAAGCACTACATTCCTACAAATCTCCGAATAAGGGTCATACAATGGGTCCATACATCACTCTGCTCAGGTCATCCAGGTATTTCAAGAACACTCCATCTCACACAAAACTCATTCTGGTGGCCATCCACGGTTAAAGATGTGGCTAACTACGTCAAGTCCTGTTCAGTCTGTACCCAGTCCAAAACACCAAAAGAATTACCATCCGGTTTGCTACAGCCCTTGCCCATTCCCCAACAACCCTGGTCACATCTTTCAATAGACTTTGTCACCGATCTACCGCCATCAAACGAATTCACAGCAATTCTTGTGATCATTGACCGCTTCTCAAAAGCTTGCCGTCTAATACCTTTGAAAGGCCTCCCCACTGCCATGGAAACCGCTCAAGCACTTTTCTAACATGTTTTTAGAGTTTATGGCATACCTGAAGATGTTGTTTCTGACAGGGGAACGCAATTCACCTCACAAGTATGGAGAGCTTTCTGTAAACAGCTGGACATCAATGTCAGCTTGACCTCAGGATACCATCCTCAGTCCAACGGTCAAGTGGAGAGATTGAATCAAGAAATTGGCAGGTATCTACGGTCATACTGTGGTCGTGAACAGCATCGCTGGTCTGAGTTTCTACTATGGGCAGAGTATGCACAAAACTCTTTAAAACTTTCCTCCACTGGTCTCACTCCATTTAAATGTGTGCTGGGATACCAACCCCCCATGTTCCCGTGGTCAGGAGAACCTTCTACAGTACCCGCAGTTGATGACTGGATTCGTCGTAGTGAGAGGGTGTGGGATAGTGCGCATGTACGTCTGCAAAGGGCTATCAGGAACCAGGAGATCCAGGCCAATAGGCGACGTCGCCCACATCCTCCCTACCAACCTGGACAAAGGGTCTGGCTCTCCACACGGGACCTCAAGTTGCGGCTACCAAGAAGAAAACTCAGCCCAAGGTATGTAGGCCCATTTAAAATCTTAAGACAGATTAATGAGGTCACATACCAGTTGGAACTGCCAGCTAACTATCCTGTCTCTCCCTCCTTCCATGTTTCCCTCCTCAAACCGGTCCACCCGGGTGCTGACCCCAACATCGAGAACCGGGAGCCACCTCCACCGCTGGACATTGATGGATCTCCTGCATATGTGGTAAAGGAGTTGTTGGACTCCAGACAGAGAGGGGGTCAGCTCCAGTATTTGGTGGACTGGGAGGGATACGGACCTGAGGAGAGATCTTGGGTAGCCGCTCACGACATCTTGGATCCATCACTTATCGAGGACTTTCATTGAGCCAGGCCCGATCGTCCAGCACCAAGACCATGGGGACGCCCTCGTCGAGCGTCAGGAGTCGCTCCTAGGGGGAGGGATTCTGTAACGTCACGCCAGCAGAGGGAGTCCTCTCCCGAGTACTGACTGTGTGCCGCTCCCTCTGCTTCTTGAGTCACTTCCTGTTTGTGGGACATTTAAGCATGGCTAGGCTATCAGGCCGTTGCGAAGTATTGCCAGTTTACCTGCCTTACCGAGCGTTTACATTATCATTGTCTTGCTATCTTGTGAATGACCATTGCCTGTTTAGTTCCGCTTCTGCCTTTTGGATTTCCCCTTTGTTCTGTTGTTTGGATTGGACTGCTTTATTGTGTTTCTACCTCTGCCTGCCTCACGTTTATGCTACCTGCCTGTCGATTTGGATTTGTTTGCTGTGGATTACAATAAACGACTGCATATGGATTCTAACGCCGCCTCAGCCTCATTACACCGTATGGCATCATTTTAATAGCAGAATCGAGTTCCTCCATTCTCGGGTCTACATCACAACTTTCTTTAAATTCAGTATCAATCTGTGGGATAAAATCTTTTATCTTTTCCAGAAATTCCTTACCATTTTTGTCAGAATATGAAGAAGAATAAATATCACTATAAAATGAGTATATTTCCTCAGATATTAATTTTGGGTCTGTGATTACCTCATCATTAATAATTAAACTATGAACTGAATTGCTTTTCTGTCTCCTCTTTTGTATCTGACAAAAATATGCTGTATTCTTCTCTCCATCTTCCAACCATTTTGCACGAGACCTTTGTATTTGTATTTACAAATACAAATGATCTAATTTAGTTTGAAGAGAAAGTAATTTATCAACATCTTCTTGTAATTTCCTGTGTATTACAACAGGCATTAATTTCACAGGCATTAATTGTTTACCAAACCGAATTGAATTTTCCCTTGTTTTGAATTTAAAATACTCCCATTTATTCCCATTAGTAGTTAAGGTAAAGTCATTTTCAATCTCAATAATCAAATTTCTTATTTGACTACAATAATTTTTATTCTTTAAAAGTTCCGCATTAAACGTCCAATAGTCTTTTCTAAAGGTATGTTTATTGTATGACTTGACTTGAACTGCTGGTGGTCTCAACAGTATAAAATTGGTCTAGCTGTTCAGGCAGGGTGACAGTAGAGCTGGTTACATCTGAAGTGCTCTTATAGTCTGTGATGTGTTGCAGGCCTTTCCACATCCACCTAGTATCAGCAGTAGAGGAAAAGCTCTCAATTTTCTCTCTGTACTGCCTTTTAGCCTCCTTGATGTCTTCCTTAGTTTGTACTTTGCTGCTATGTACTCCTCTTTGTTTCCTGATTTAAATGCAAGAGATCAAGCACGCAGCGTCTGGCGCACCTGACTGTTATCCACGGCTTTTGGTTAGGAAACCAATAACAGAAGGCGAGTATGGAAATTGGATGAATGACCGAGCGCTATCGGGATCACGTGTGCACCATACTCCAATAGTGGCATCAGCAGGAAGCGGAAAGGCGTGTGGTGGTTGTATGTGCGCACCCGCTGCCACTTCTTTACATACAGCACAGCGGTCAATTACTATAGTTTTTAATGTGCTTTATAAATAAATTTTGATTTGATTTTAATTTGATCTCTGACACTAAAGGACCATTTGCATGACACCATTTTCAACTAAAAACTGAAAACTACGTGTTTTGCCATTTATTTACACAACAACTGCATTTTTGGGGCCTGAAAACGCAAACTTTTGAAAACGGGTTTCAAAGTTTTTGATAGCGATACTGTTATCATCTGCATGTAAACTACAAAAACATTCATTTGTGAAAATGGTGACGTCATGTGCATGCATATTACGTGTTCAGTCTATAGGCACGTAGTTTCTTTACAAAGGGACATCGCCATCTACAGGCCTGGCAGCAGCATTTTAGTCGTGTTCACTGATCAGTGTGAACTGGGATCTTTTTAACAATGTTGTCATCTGTATGCAAAAAACGGATAGGAAAAATATTTCTGTTTTTAGTACATCATTGTCTGTGACATACTTATTTTTCCTGTCACACACTTATTTTCACTGATTATGTTGACATGTTTTTTGTTTTTCCTGATTTTTTTTTTTTTCTCTGTTTATTGTATGTTCTGCATGTATGTTGATATCTTTCCATTTGTAAGATTGGAAATATCTAAAGATATTTTAAAATGAACAGACATTTGCTTTACTGTTTCAGTCCCCTCTCTCTTGCTACAAGGGCCATTTGGAAGGCACAAAGGTGTTGATAGTGATCAAGGCTTATAGGCCAAGATGTGTGTACATCAGGGGTCTACAAATTGTCACACCTTTAGTACAGTGAGGGAAGTTTTAATCTTCTGATTGGTCAGTTTGAATGTCTCACATTTGGGTTTCAGTCACATGGTCAAGGAAGGGATAAAAGAAGATTGTAACTGTTGCTCTGTCTCAGTTTTCATTCTCTCTTTCAATTATTTTGAAAAGTTAGTGTTGTTTAGTTTGCTGTTATTTGTAATTAGTTGGGGGTTGTGAAAATGCCATCAGATTCTGATGGGTTTGCTACCTTAACAGCCCGGCATGGTTTGAAATGTTTACCGGACGAATCAATCACTGTTGAAGACTGTTTGAAGGCTATTAGTAGCGATATAGGCGCTCTGAATATTTTGTCAGCGTCCAGAATGAATAAAGCCGTTGTTGTGTTCGTGAGGGAAGAGTCTATGGTTCACCATTTAGTGGAAGTTGGCTTATCTGTTGGTGATGTTTTTTTTGCCTGTTTTGCCGCTGTCGAGCCCTTCAAAGAAGGTAACTCTTTCCAATGTGCCTCCGTTCATTTCAAATTATTCACTTGAGCGATTACTTAGCCGATATGGTAAAATCATGATGCCGATCAAAATGATCCCTCTTGGTGTTAAAAATCCAGATTTAAAACATGTGATGTCATTTAGATGCCAAACCGCTATGATTTTGAATGCTGAATTTCAGCACTTGGATGTGTCTGCAAAATTGACTTTGGCAGGTAAAGATTATCTAATTTTTATCAGCACGGAATCAATGAAATGCTTCTCTTGTGGGGTCTACGGACATACCAAATTGAAATGTACTAATAATAAGGTGACTGAACGAAATGAGACCGAGACTGAGCCTGAAACACCTACTGCGCAAGTGGCTCCTGTACTGGATGGCAGTGATAAAACTGATCAGCGGCCTGAATTGGATTCATTGTCAAAAGATGATGAAAATCCGAAAGAGGACGCAGTGATCAGTGAACGCTACTGAATGTGCTAATGATCACAGTGTAGCGAGCGGTGGATTTGAGACCGTTGCTGCGGGAAACGATGACTCACTCCCCAGAGAGCCAGGTGAGCTTGTGGGAGTTGGAGTGTTTCGAGACTCTCAAGCACCTTTTGGTCTGTCACAGGATGATGTGGATCAGCTTTCTGAAAGAGGTGAGGCTCAGTCTATGGATAAGAGTTATGACAGTGAGGAATCTGATATTGTGGATTATTTCACTGATGTCAGTTCCCAAGGAAGTGCTGCAGAGAATAAATGCAGCTTGCAAATGAAACCACCATATTATACAGTACAACAAATCAATGATTTTCTCAATGATACTTTTAATCAGTGAAGACCAAAACTAGAGAAGTATTTCTCTGATTTACAGCTGTTTGTTGATTCTTGCGCCATGGCTATGAGAAAAGCTTCATTGGAAGAGCTTGATCAGCCTAAAAGATATAGATTAAAGAAACATGTTAGTGCTGTTAAAAAAAGACTAATCACATGTCATAAAAAACATTAATGAGGTCTTGTATATTTAAAGTGATATATTTTCTTCTTGCATTCTTTTATTTTTCGTCATGACGACCTTAAACATTGGGACCTTTAATGTTAATGGTTGTCGGTGCATGAAGAAGAGAGTTACTTTGTTTGATTATCTGCGGTTAAAACAAGCAGATGTTATTTTGTTGCAAGAAACACATACAGATCAGCAAGATCAAGCACAGTGGATTAGTGATTGGAAAGGTAATGTTTTATTAAGTCATGGCACAAATCTTAGTGCTGGTGTTGCCATCCTTTTTTCTTCACGTGTTGGTATACAACCAGTTGCGGTTGAAATTATACCTGGTTGGATTCTGAGAGCTGATATTGTTTTTGGTGATACTCATTTTTCTTTTATTAATGTGTATGCACCGAATGTAGGTCAAGAATGTATCTCTTTTTTAAAAACACTTTCTGATGCTTTGCTACAGTGTCCTCAGAGAAATATTGTTGTACTTGGTGGTGATTTTAATTGTACGATTAATTCATATTTAGATAGGAATCATGATGAACCTCACCATTCTTCTGCTGAGAATATAAAGAAATTAATTAAAGAACATAATTTAGTTGATGTGTGGAGGGAGGCCTTTCATGGAGCCAGACAGTACACATGGTTAAAAGCTAACTCCAATAATGTGTCAGGGGCTAGGCTTGATCGCTTTTATGTCAAAAAGGACAATAGGGGTAGGTTTTTTAGTAGTACGATTTCACCATCTTTTTTGTCTGACCATCACTATGTATCCGTAATAGTTTCTGTTTGTCTTTCTAAATCTTATAAATCACATTGGCGCTTTAATAATAGACTATTGCAGGACTGCGCTTTTTTTCACTCCTTTAATCTTTTCTGGAATGCTTGGAGAGAGGAGAGGTGTAATTTTCAGTCACTGAGTCAATGGTGGGATGTTGGTAAATCACAAAACAAGTCTTTTTGCCAGCAGTACACTGCACATAGTGCTGGAACGCTAAAAGCAAGAATGAAGTCCCTTGAACAAGCTATCCTTGGGCAAAGCAGTGACTGTACCCACAATAATTCAACTTTTATTGACTCTGTTGCAAATGATAAACTTCTTCTAAAGAATTTATTGGAAGAACGAGCCCTTCTAAGGACCAGATTTGCTCAGCTGAATGAGATGGATGCTCCGACATCATTCTTCTTTGGTCTTGAAAAAAAGCCAAAGGAACAGAAGAGTTTTTATCAGTTGAAAATACCAGGTGGCAGTGTGACTACAAATCAACAGGAAATTCAATCTCATGCTCTTTCTTTTTATGAGGATTTATACCGTTCGGAATTATGTGATGATACAGCAACTGATGAACTTTTATGTGACTTATCCAAATTAACAGAAGAAGAACGTAGCGAGTTGGACAGGCCTTTGACATTTGGAGAGATTTCACAAGCTGTTCAAGATTTGGGTTCTGGGAAGTCACCTGGATTGGATGGGCTTACAGCAGAATTCTTTAAATCCTTTTGGAATGTGCTTGGACAGGACATGTATGAAGTTTTTCTTGAAGCCATCGATCAAGGGGCCCTTCCTTTGAGTTGTCGAAGGGCAATTCTGACATTAATTCCAAAAAAGGGGGATCTTGGATGCTTAAAGAATTGGCATCCAGTATCGTTGATATGTGTCGACTTTAAGATTTTATCTAAATCTCTGACTAATAGACTCAAGAAATATATGGCATCAGTCATTCATATGGACCAAACATACTGTGTTCCCAAAAGGACAATATTTGATAATCTGTTCTTGATGAGGGATATGATTACTGTGGCAAAAATGCATAAGTTAGACATTGGATTTCTTTCATTGGACCAAGAAAAAGCGTTTGACAGGGTTGATCACCAGTACTTATTTAAAACCCTGGAAGCTTTTGGTTTTGGTTTTGGTTCTTATTTTAGATCCCTCACTGAAATGTTATATAATGAAATTTATAGTATGTTGAAAATGAATGGTTCCTTAACTAGGCCCTTCTCTGTAACCAGGGGAATAAGGCAAGGATATCCTCTTTCTGGTCTTTTGTATGCAATTTCTATTGAACCTTTATTAGTCTCACTTAGGAGGCAGCTAAGTGGGTTTAATATACCTAGCGCCCCCAGTGTTGATTCAGTCAAACTTACAGCATATGCTGATGATGTAACAGTAGTAATAAAAGATTCAGAAGATGTTACAAGATTGATTTTAGCTTTAAACAAATTTCAGCAAGCTTCATCTGCAAGCATTAATTGGGAGAAATGTTCATCCTTGCTTTTGGGAGACTAGCAGGGTGCAGGACCTCCTAGGCTGCCACAGCAATGTAAATGGGCCAGGGATGGATTTAGAATCCTTGGTTTATATTTTGGGACTAAAGGTTACACGGAAAAAAAACTGAGAAGGGCTAGCTGACAAGGTAATTCTTAGAATCCAGAAGTGGCGGTGGATTCTGCCACATCTCTCTTTTAGGGGAAGATGTTTAGTTATTAACAATCTAGCAGCTTCAATGTTATGGCATAAATTTACCGTATTAGATCCTCCTAATGATTTGCTTTTAGGAGTTCAAAAAGCATTTATCAACTTTTTTTGGGATGGCTGCCATTGGCTTCCTCCAGGTGTCCTTTATGTTCCTGTGGCAGAGGGAGGCCAAGGACTAATACATTTGGAATCTAAGATCCTGGCAATGAGGTTACAATCATTACAAAAACTTTTGTACAGTTCAGATCTTGTGCCTTGGGTTGTGTTTGGATTACATATAATCAATAATTTTGGAGGATTGGGGTTTGATAAACAGTTGTTCCTAATGCAGAAGACCATGGTGGAGAAAGTGTATTCTTTACCTTTCAGTTTTTACCCAGGAGTGATTCAGTCTTGGAACTGTTTTAAAACATTGAGAAATGAGGATGAACATTATGGTTTTTTAGAACCTCTTTTTTTTAATCCCCTTTTTCAGTTTTCAGCCAATGTGTCATCATCTTTAGTCATTAAATTTTTGAATGCTGGGTTATCAAAAGTCATGGACTTGATTGATTTAAAGAACTGTACATTCAATTGCTGATCAAGTTGGGATAAATTCAGTAAGAATTGTGGAAGGATTAGTTAGGAATCTTAAGACATCCTTCCCTCAGACTTTCCTTTCTTTTATCAATAATGGTATTCAGAATGGTTTTATTTCTCAGACTTTTCCTGAGTTTAAAGTAGTTCCTAAAGATTGGGAATCTGATGTTAACAGTCAGACAAAATTGTTAAAAGGTCATGGTGCTTTGGTGTTTCATTGTATTGGGAAAAAATTTTATACCATATTTGTGTTAAATCTGTACATTTGGGACAATTGAAGCAAAGACCAGATACTAAATGGAGATCTTGGCTTTCTATTTCAGATGATTTTTATCCATCGTGGAGGTTATTGTATAAGCCTCCGATCTCTAAGAGATGTGGAGATATTCAGTGGAGGATACTACATTGTATTATAGCCTCAAACTCTTTTGTGTCAAAGATCAACAAGGCTGTTTTACCAGAATGTCCTTTCTGTAATGCTCTTGACAGTGTGTTTCATATGTTTTGCGAGTGTTTTAGAATTAACCCGTTAGGTTTTTGAGTTAGAGCTCCGTCGAGTTGATTCCTAATTGCTTGTTTTTTTTTTCTTAAAATCAAATTTATAACCTACCATTCTCTCTCTTACGGCGGGGGAACACATCCCTGACACTATTCTATATAAAAAACACTCGAATTGCCTGATAGCGACTACTAGCTGTGAGATATGTGAGCGGGCTAATTCCAAGCCACATATCGTCACTTCCTGTTTGTTGCTGCCGCGCTGTTTGAGTTAGAGCTCCGTCGAGTTGATTCCTAATTGCTTGTTTTTTTCTTAAAATCAAATTTATAACCTACCATTCTCTCTTTTACGGCGGGGGAACACATCCCCGACACTATTTTATATAAAAAAACACTCGGATTGCCTTGATATCGCTAGTTTTATCCGACTTCTCGAACATTCGCTACTAGCTTTAGCCCGTTAGCAATAGCGGCGTGGTCACACTAGCGTTTGTACTCTTCTCACTCACAATATTATTGTTCATCTATACTAATGGCGGGCGTACCGAATGTGTCTCTATCTTTGAGTGCAGGTGAGGACACGTTCGAGCTGCATGCGGTGCAGTTGGAGCTGGAGGCCGTGGAACGACAGATCCGGACCCTTCTGGAGAAACAGGCCGAGCTACGGGAGCGGCGAACAGCGCTGGAAACATCCCGTGCTGACGCTCACCAATCCTCGGTAAGTTTGCAGCGCGATATTAACATTCCTGCTTCCTCTACGCCGTGTACTTCTCTGCACAGGGCCCGAGAACCCAGAACGCGTTCATCCCAGCCCTCGTTCACTCCGGCGCCGTCACACCAGGGACCTTGGGTTCTTCAGCAACGGAAGGCGCGAGCCAGGCCTCGGACCAGGACCTCTCCCCCTCCGCCGCCCCCGGTCTTCGAGGTCTCGACGAGGAACCGCTTCTCCCCTCTTCGCGAGGCAGAACGAGACGCCGTGGTCATCGGAGACTCCATAGTCCGTCACGTCCACGCTACCACAACCAAAGGTAAGGTGCGCAGTCACTGTTTTCCTGGTGCTCGTGTCCTCGATGTCTCTGCGCAGGTTCCCGCGATCCTGAATGGCGCTGAGAGCATCGGAGCTGTTGTTCTACACGTGGGGGTGAACGACACCAGGCTGCGGCAGACGGAGGTGCTGAAGCAGGACTTCAGGAGCCTGATCGAGACGGTACGAGCCACATCGCCCGCGACGAGGATCATCGTGTCCGGACCGCTTCCGACCTACCGACGTGGACATGAAAGGTTCAGTAGATTATTTGCTTTAAATGAATGGTTAATGTCTTGGTGTACTGAACAGAAGCTGCTCTTTATAAATAATTGGAATCTTTTCTGGGAGCGACCTAGGCTCTTCCGTGCTGATGCACCCCAGCAGAATCGGAGCTGATCTTCTGTCGGAGAACATCTCCAAGACGCTTCGCACCGTATGACTAGTAAGTCAAACCTCAAATCACAGTCTGTGTTCTACCCACTTAATTGATAGAAATGTGAGTGTAATACAGTCTATAGAAACTGTGTCTATTCCCCGAATAGTGAGGTTCAACTATAAAAATAAAGGATCTAGAAAAAATCTGATCGTGATCAAACCAGAAATTCGCAAAATTACCGAACAAAAACAATTTCTAAAGCTAGGGCTACTAAACATTAGATCGCTGACACCTAAGGCGGTTATTATAAATGAAATGATCACAGATAATAGTCTTGATGTAATTTGCCTTACTGAAACATGGCTTAAACCTAATGATTATTTCGGTCTTAATGAGTCTTGTCCACCTGGCTACTGTTATAAAAATAAATGCCGTCCGGTTGGCCGTGGCGGTGGTGTTGCAACAATCTATAGAGAGATTCTTAACGTTACCCAGAAAACAAAGTACAGGTTTAATTCATTTGAAGTTCTCGTGCTAACCGTTACACTCTCAGATATAAATAAAAAGTCGCTACTATCTCTTGCTTTGGCTACTGTTTATAGACCTCCAGGGCCTTATGTTGATTTCCTAAAAGAGTTTGCAGACTTTCTCTCAGACCTATTGGTCAACGTTGATAAAGCGCTGATTGTTGGAGATTTTAACATTCATGTAGATAATACAAATGATGCGTTAGGGGCTGCGTTTACAGATTTACTAAACTCGTTTGGGGTCAAACAAAACGTCACTGGACCCACTCACCGTCTTAATCATACACTAGATTTAATTATATCACATGGAATCAATCCTACTGATATAGAAATTCTACCGCAAAGTGATGATATCACTGATCATTACCTTGTAACATGCGTACTGCATACTGCTGATATTTGTCAAATTGCGCCACGATATCGACTAGGTAGAACAATTCTTCCGACAACTAAAGATAAATTCACAAATAAACTGCCTGATCTGTCTCACCTGCTCATTGTACCCAAACACACAAATGATCTTGAGAAAATTACTAGCAGTATGTGCACCACTTTCACTAGTACATTAGATACTGTTGCACCGATGAGATTAAAAAAGGTTAGAGAGAAAAATACTGTACCATGGTACAACAATATTACTCACGCTATCAAAAGAGAAACTCGTAATCTAGAACGCAAATGGAGACAAACTCGTTTAGAGGTCTTTAGAATCGCGTGGAAAGACAGCTCGTCCCGTTATAGAAAGACTCTAAAAGCAGCCAGGGCCGAGCATCTCCGCAAACTCATAGAAAATAACCAAAACAATCCAAGGTTCTTATTTAGTACAGTGGCTAGATTAACAAATAAACAGACATCACCAGAACAAAACATTTCATTACAGTTTAGTAGCGATGACTTTATGAATTTCTTTACTGAAAAAATCGAAAGCATCAGAAATACGGTTCTAAATGTACAACCCTTGACAGAGTTTTATGATTCAGCCTCAATTATCGTCCCTCAAGAACAGTTGCAGTGCTTTACAACTATAGGACAGGAAGAGCTAAATAAACTTATCACAGCGTCTAAACCAACAACATGTTTATTAGATCCAATACCCACTAAACTACTGAAAGAATTGTTACCTGTAGCAGAAGAGCCTCTTCTCAATATTATTAACTCGTCTTTATCTCTAGGTCACGTTCCAAGACCGTTCAAGTTAGCAGTTATTAAGCCTCTCATTAAGAAACCACAATTAGATCCAAATGTATTGGCAAATTACAGACCCATTTCAAATCTTCCATTTATATCGAAAATATTAGAAAAAGTGGTGTCGGTCCAATTGTGCTCCTTCCTGCAAAAAAATGCTATCTATGAAAAATTTCAGTCAGGATTCAGGTCTCATCATAGCACAGAAACTGCGCTCGTTAAAATTACAAATGACTTACTTCTAGCTTCTGACCAAGGCTGTATCTCAATACTAGTGTTACTTGATCTCAGTGCTGCGTTCGACACTATAGATCATAAAATACTCCTAGATCGACTACAGAATTACATTGGTATCCAGGGACAGGCATTACGGTGGTTTAGGTCGTATCTATCAGACCGTCACAATTTTGTTTATTTAAACGGGGAAAAATCTAAGATAACAATAGTAAATTATGGAGTGCCTCAAGGATCTGTGTTAGGCCCTCTGCTATTTTCAATATACATGCTGCCACTTGGTAATATTATAAGAAGACATGGAATTAGTTTCCACTGCTATGCCGATGATACTCAATTATATATTTCAACACAACCAGATGAAAACTCTAAATTATCCAATCTGACAGAGTGTGTTAAAGAAGTAAAACATTGGATGACTAGTAATTTTCTTCTATTAAATTCAGATAAGACTGAAGTATTACTTATTGGGCCAAAAACCTGTACACAGAATCTCTCAGACTACAATCTGCATTTAGAAGGATGTACTGTTACTCCATCCTCGACAGTTAAAGACCTGGGTGTTATATTAGACAGCAACTTGTCCTTTGAAAATCATATTTCATATGTTACAAAAACAGCCTTCTTCCACCTCAGAAACATTGCTAAGATACGGAATATGTTATCTGTTTCAGATGCAGAAAAGTTAGTTCATGCTTTCATGACGTCTAGACTAGATTACTGTAATGCATTACTAGCTGGTTGCCCTGCTTCCTCAATAAACAAGCTACAATTGGTACAAAATGCAGCTGCTAGAGTTCTTACCAGGTCAAGAAAATATGATCATATAACACCAATTTTATCATCTCTTCACTGGTTACCTATTAAGTTCCGTATCGATTATAAAGTACTGCTAATGACCTATAAGGCTCTAAATGGTTTAGCTCCTGTGTACTTAACCGACCTTTTATCGCCCTACAATCCTTCACGCTCTTTAAGATCACAAAACTCTGGACTTCTGGTTGTACCTAGGATAGCTAAGTCCTCTAAAGGAGGGAGAGCGTTTTCACATTTGGCTCCTAAACTCTGGAATAGCCTTCCTGATAATGTTCGGGGCTCAGACTCGCTCACCCAGTTTAAATCTAGATTAAAGACACATCTCTTCAGCCAAGCATTCACATAATCCATCTCATATCAGATCAATTGCACATGACTATCTTTGCTTAATGTTATGAACAGCAGCTATGCTAATTATTCTCCATTTGCTTTTCTGTTTTACCTCGGGACGCCTAAATTATTACATTATTAGCTAACTGCAGTCTCCAAATTCGTAATGTTGATATGCATTCTCTGTAAAGCTGCTTTGAAACGATATGTATCGTGAAAAGCGCTATACAAATAAATGTGAATGAATGAATGAATGAATTAACCCGTTATTTGAATTATTGGAGAAAATTATTGTAAGATTAGGTTTTACATTTACCAATAGTCTATTTATTCTGGGTTGCAGATATAAAAGGTCTTGGCAGCAACAGTGTATACTTGCTAATGTTTTAATAGGACAGGCTAAGCTTGTAATTTTAAAGTCTCATCAGTGTAAAAATTCTGGTGAAAATGTGAATATTGTAACTCTGTTTAAGTCTGTTGTGGAGTCAAGTATAGTAATTGAATATACATATTATCAACATACTAATAATATTCTTTATTTTGAATGGAAATGGTGTGTTAGGGGGGCTTTGGTGACTGTGTGTGAGTCAGGGAATTTGGTGTTTAATTGGTAATGTTTTGGAATATGTTTGGTTAAGTTTTGTTTTTAAGGTTTGTAATGTTTATATAATTAAAGAGTTTGAAAAGTCAAAGTCTCTCTCTCTCTCTCTCTCTCTTTCTCTTTCTCTTTGATGAGAGGTTTGGGCGTCTGAGAGTTCCCACGTGGAGAGGGCGACTATTGGGCTTTTTCCTGTCTATTTCTAACTTTTTACTTTCTTTTTTTCGGTTTCTAAAACAACAAAAAAAATTGAATGTAAGGAAGATTATAGTTTTGTGTGGGATAATAGTTTAGGGTTTTAGTTTTGTTTTGGGATCAGGATGGCGTCCCTCTCTGCAGGGGTAGCGCCACCTGTTTCCCTTCGTCATGGCGTCAGGTGTGTTCCTGCGGTTGGCGTGACTGTGGAGGATGTATTGATGGCTGTTGGAGAGGAGATCGGATTCGAGAATATTTCATCGGCGTCCCGTATGAACAAAGCCGTGGTGGTGTTTGTAAAGGAAGAGGTTCAAGTAAGCCGCTTGATAACCAATGGAATTGTGATAAGTGGAGAATTTGTTGTTGTTTCACCACTTGTTGCTCCAACAACTAAAGTAACTGTATCTAACGTGCCTCCGTTTATTTCAAATGTTGAAATTGAGCGAGGACTGTCACGTTATGGAAAGTTTGCTAGTGCGATAAAAGAGTTACCATTAGGCTGTAAAAACAACGCGTTAAAACATGTAATTTCTTTTAGAAGACAGGTGTTAATGTTTTTGGAAGACCCAAATTTAGATGTGTCGTTTAGAGTGTTACACGAAGGAAAGGCATATATGATTTATGCTAACACTGGAAGCATGAAATGCTTCGAATGTGGGGATGTTGGTCATAAGAGGCTAGCATGCTTACATAAAGCTGAGACTAGTGGGGAGAACGCTGGGCCGAGTACTGCGGCCGTCATAGTGGATGCATCAGAGGATGTGTTGGCCCCAGTTGTGGAGGAGTGTGATGCTCAAAGTGTTGTACAGGCTGAAAGCGTTATTGATAACGGTCAAAAAGTTGTTGCTGAAGCAGAAGAAAGTGAAAATGGTGTAATGAACGATGATTTGAGTAATCAGGTAGGCATTTATGGTGAAGTGGCTAGTGCTAATATTGATACATCAAATGGTGAAGAAAGATGTGATGCAGAGATGAAAGATGATGATACGCTTTCTGAGATTTCTGATATGGGATCACAGATAGTAGGAGATGTTTATACGTTACAAGAAATAAATGACTTCCTAGATACGACATTTGGTAAGACTGTTGATGTTAGGAATTTTTTTCCGGATGATGAGAAATTTATCGCGTCAGTGTTGTTGTTGCAAAAAACGGTCAACTATGAGGTTTTGGATAAGAAGAGATTTAGATTGAAGAAGATGGTAACAAAAATACGAAATGATAAGCTTGTTTCTCAAAGACATCAAAATGAATAAGTCTCACGTAGTGTTTTTTACACTTTGCTGTATTTTCCTGTTTCTAACCACTCTATACTTACACTCTTTTATGGATGTTTTGAGGGTGGGTTCTCTAAATATTAATGGGGGAAGGGACAGAGGTAAATTAGCAATAGTTTCAGAATTCCTTAAAATTAAAAAGGTTAATGTTTCTTTTTTACAAGAGACACATACTAATAAGGATAATGAAATTGAATGGGGTATGTGGTGGGAAGGCAAGTGTGTTTTGAGCCATGGGACACATAATAGTGCAGGAATAGCTATTTTATTTTATGCAAGCATGAATGTTAACATTTTAAATGTTGAAAATATTGTTGAAGGTAGATTGTTACTTACACAAATTGAGTATGAGGGAACTATGTTTGTGTTTGTTAATGTCTATGCCTCAAATAGTGGTCCAGAGAGGCAGGTTCTTTTTATGAAATTAAGAAATGCCATCCAGAAGTATGATGATAGTGTGTGTCTTGTAATTGGAGGGGATTGGAATTGCACAACAGATTTTACAGTGGATAGAAATGGGGAAGAGCCTCATAATCAATCAAGTGTTACACTGTTAAAAGTTATGCAAAAATTTCAATTATTGGATGTGTGGAGAACAAGAAATATAGGTACAAGACAATATACATGGTTGAAAGTGTGCGACAATAGAGTTTGTGGTGCGAGACTGGATCGTTTTTATATGAAAGAAATGTGGAACAATAGAATAATTGATGCATGTATTTCACCAAATGTTTTTCTGACCATCACATGATTACTTTGGTTTTAAATGTAAATAAGACATTAAGATCTAACTATTACTGGCATTTGAATGTTAAGTTTTTACATGATGCTTTTTTTTTTGTGAAAGTTTTAAAGTGTTCTGGGGTAACTGGAAGATGAAGAAGCATTTATTTGAGAATCTTTGTCAATGGTGGGATGTGGGAAAGGAGAATATAAGATTATTTTGTCAGAATTATGTTTTTCATACATCAACCATGGTTAAAACAACAGTAAATCTTTTGCAAAAGGATATTAAGTTGTTGGAAAAAAATCTTGTTACTAATAATGAAGATGTACATTGTGATGTGTTAAAGAAGAAAAAACAAGAACTGAACTCTTTTTTACGAGAGCAGGCAAAAGGAGCATTGATAAGGGCAAGATCTTGCTCTATCAAAGATATGGACGCTCCAAGTACTTTCTTTTTTAATCTTGAAAGAAAATGTGTTAATAAAAAACAAATGTGTCATCTTCGTCGTCAGGATGGATCAGTGACATCAAATCCAGTTGAAATGAGAAAGTTAACAAGAGATTTTTTATCAACATTTATACAGTGCTGAGAGCTGTGATGCTGAAAGTGTTGATGGTTTACTTAAAGAATTACCTCAGCTTGAGGATGAACAAAAAAAGGAACTAGACACTTTAATTACTTTTAAAGAACTAACAGAAGCAATGCATCAGTTACATATTGGCCGTTCTCCAGGAATTGATGGACTACCTATAGATTTTTATCAACAATTCTGGGATGTAATAGGACAAGATTTTTACGAAGTGTTATTGGACTGCATTAGAAGTGAAACTCTTCCCATAAGCTGTCGTCGAGCAGTATTGTCTCTGCTTCCAAAGAAAGGGGACTTGGGGCTTCTTAAAAACTGGAGACCAGTATCTTTGCTCTTGCTTTGCTATCTTTGGATGTCGCTAGCTTGTAATCTTTGAATCTAAATCGCTGTTACAACGCATTTGCATTTGCAGCGCTGGCTTGTTAACTTGTTAACAGTCTCTCGCGCGCTCCTTTTTCAACGCATTCTTCAAACAGCTGTGGTAAGTCGGATCAGTCTACAAACACGGTGAGTCATGTCATCCTCTCCCAGCATTGCTACCTGTTCCATTTGCCACGTTTACCATAGCTCTCTCTGTCAGCGACGAGGGATTTACATGTCATAAATGTAGGGAAATAGTCAGGCTGACAGAGAGAATCTCAGAATTAGAGACACGCATCCAAACTTTAATCGAGGATAGTAAGAATGCAAGGGCTTCAGATACTGTTTTGGATGCGACTAGCTTAGTGAACTCTGTACATTGTTCGGTTCCGGCTGTAGAGCCCGCGCAGCAGGGCACTTGGGTAACGGTGAGGCGGCCCAGCCACGGAAAACACCACTCTTCCGTTCCAATAAGAACATCAAACAGGCTCTCCCCACTCAGTGATACACCCACTGAGAATCCTGTTGAAAGTGCCCTAGTTATTGGCGATTCTATTACACGGAACGTGAAAATAGAGACACCAGCCACCATAGTCACATGTTTGCCGGGAGCCAGAGCACCTGACATCAAAGCAAATTTAAAAGTGCTGGCTAATGCTAATCGTAAATACTCTAAGATTATTATTCACGTCGGCACTAATGATGTTCGACTTCGCCAGTCGGAGATCACTAAAATTAACATTAAAGAGGTGTGTGAACTCGCAAGTACAATGTCAGGAGAAGTAATTTGCTCTGGCCCCCTTCCTGTTCGTCGGAGTGATGAGATAGTTAGCAGATTATCATCACTCAATGGCTGGCTGTCTAAGTGGTGTCCGCAAAATAATATAGGTTTCATAGACAATTGAAAAAGTTTTTGGGGCAGACCTGACCTGTTAAAAAGAGATGGTATTCATCCCTCCCGGGATGGTGCTGCTCTTCTCTCTAGTAATATGGCACATAGTCTTAGAACTGAAACATGACAAACTGGGGCCCAGGTCAGAAAGCAGACAGACTGGCTAAACCGACCGTCTGCTAGCTGCCTCACGTTACAGAAGTCAGAAAATTCAGATAACTCCCAACACATAGAAACTCTTACACCTAGATATTTTCAAATAGAGACTGTGTCTGTACCCCGAATTAGTAAAAACAAACCCATTTAATGGTAAAAATTTAATTGATGTTCAACAAATAAAAAATAAAAATAATAATGCTAAACAAATGATAAAACTCGGGTTGTTAAATATTAGATCCCTTTCTTCAAAATCACTTATTGTTAATGATATTATCAAAGATAATAATCTAGATGTGCTGTGTTTGACAGAACTGCCTCCATGCCATAAATATGGTAGAACCATCACTTCTACCACTAAAGATTGCTTTATAAATAATCTTCCTGATCATTTTCATCGCCTTAGCATAACAGACAGCTTAGAAGACCTCGATGTTGCAACAGAAACTATTGCCTCTGTCTTTTCCAGCACATTAGACTCAGTTGCTCCTTTGCGTTTAAAATAGATTATGAAAATTAATCCAATGCCATGGTACAATGAGCACACTCGGGCCCTAAAGTTAACAGCCAGAAAAATGGAGCGCAGCTGGAAGAAATCAAAACTAGAAGTATTTCGTATTTCGTGGAGAGAGAGAATGATTGAGTACAGAAAGGCCTTAAAATCTGCTAGAACTGCCTATTTTTCAAAACTCTTAGAAGAAAATAAACACAACCCTAGGTATTTATTTGATACAGTGGCTAAATTAACAAGAAATAAAGCTTCAACTTCTGATGTTTCCAAAGAGCACAGCAGTAATGACTTTATGAACTTCTTTACTTGCAAGATTGATAATATTAGAGAAAAAATAATAACCATGCAACCGTCTACTACAGTATCGTGTCAGATAGTGCATTGTAGTGTCCCTGAGGAAAAATTCAATTAATTTACTGCTTTAGGAGAGGAAGAATTGTCTAAACTTGTTAAATCATCAAAATCAACAACATGTATGTTAGACCCTATACCGACTAAGCTATTGAAAGAAATGCTTCCAGAGGTTATAGATCCTCTTCTCAATATCGTCAATTCATCTTTATCATTAGGATACATACCAAAAACTTTTAAGCTGGCTATTCTTTTACAACAAGGATGTGATATGGGCCAAAACTGCAAGTGCAATTTTGAAACGGGCAGGAGGACTTGGACTTGATAAACACCTGTTTTTAATGAAATTTAAGGAAGTAAGCCTGTCGGAGCTTCCACCTTTTTATAAGTCTATGCTACGGATATGGAGAACTGTTTTTAGAGTGGAGCGAGACATGGATAGTTATGGACATTGGACTCCAGAGGAACCATTGTTTTTTAACCCAATGATCAAGACAAGACTGCTGTCCTCTGTGGGTGTGAGGAGATGTTTACTAAGGAATGGTGTTACAAAACTTGGACATCTGTTGGATGTCAGGGGTTGGAAGTCCACTGAGGCACTTTAAGTCATGACAGGTTTAAAATCCTTACGCCTTGTTTCAAAGTTGAAGGAAGAAATCTGTAATGTATTACCAAGTGGTTGCAGAACTTGGAAAGGACTGAGACAAACACAGGACATGAGAGATGGCCAAGTCTTTCCAGAAATAAAAATTTCACCTGTCATTGATGAGGAAGATGACGGTGAAGTTGTGGACTCGATTTTATCTTTTAAGACCCCTCAGTTAGGTCATTTTAAAGATGTGTCTAAGAAAGCAATATATTGTACTTCAGTAAAAATCACCCACCAAGATACATTGAAGAGACAAAAAGTTTCTCGATGGCCCGAACTGTTACAGCCAGACTTTCTCGTGCGGGACAGGTGGCGAACCCTGTATAAACCCCCTGTAGAGAAGCGTACTGCTGACCTACAGTGGAGGATTATTCATGGGGCCATAGCTACAGACCGACATGTAGCACACCTGAACCTGGCAGTAGTTGGGGAATGTCGTTTTTGTGGGAAGCAGGAAGATTTAGAACATTTGTTTTTACGGTGTAGCAGATTGCAGGACCTTTTTAATTTGCTTAAAACTTGGTTTAGAAGATTTAATGAGGAATTTTCAGATAAAGTTTTTATTGGGGGAATGAAATATATTTTCTCAATGAGGAGGAAAATCTGTTTATTGAATTATCTTATTAGAACAGCTAAACTAGCAATTTGGAAAACAAGAAAGAACAAAGGTCTACAACTTGCTACAATAGATCCTGAAATAGATCCTGAAAGAACATCTCCAAGACGCTTCGCACCGTATGACTAGTAAGTCAAACCTCAAATCACAGTCTGTGTTCTACCCACTTAATTGATAGAAATGTGAGTGTAATACAGTCTATAGAAACTGTGTCTATTCCCCGAATAGTGAGGTTCAACAATAAAAATAAAGGATCTAGAAAAAATCTGATCGTGATCAAACCAGAAATTCGCAAAATTACTGAACAAAAACAATTTCTAAAGCTAGGGCTACTAAACATTAGATCGCTGACACCTAAGGCGGTTATTATAAATGAAATGATCACAGATAATAGTCTTGATGTAATTTGCCTTACTGAAACATGGCTTAAACCAAATGATTATTTCGGTCTTAATGAGTCTTGTCCACCTGGCTACTGTTATAAAAATAAATGCCGTCCGGTTGGCCGTGGCGGTGGTGTTGCAACAATCTATAGAGAGATTCTTAACGTTACCCAGAAAACAAAGTACAGGTTTAATTCATTTGAAATTCTCGTGCTAAACGTTACACTCTCAGATATAAGTAAAAAGTCGCTACTATCTCTTGCTTTGGCTACTGTTTATAGACCTCCAGGGCCTTATGTTGATTTCCTAAAAGAGTTTGCAGACTTTCTCTCAGACCTATTGGTCAACGTTGATAAAGCGCTGATTGTTGGAGATTTTAATATTCATGTAGATAATACAAATGATGCGTTAGGGGCTGCGTTTACAGATTTACTAAACTCGTTTGGGGTCAAACAAAACGTCACTGGACCCACTCACCGTCTTAATCATACACTAGATTTAATTATATCACATGGAATCAATCCTACTGATATAGAAATTCTACCGCAATGTGATGATATCACTGATCATTACCTTGTAACATGCGTACTGCATACTGCTGATATTTGTCAAATTGCGCCACGATATCGACTAGATAGAACAATTCTTCCGACAACTAAAGATAAATTCACAAATAAACTGCCTGATCTGTCTCACCTGCTCATTGTACCCAAACACACAAATGATCTTGAGAAAATTACTAGCAGTATGTGCACCACTTTCACTAGTACATTAGATACTGTTGCACCGATGAGATTAAAAAAGGTTAGAGAGAAAAATACTGTACCATGGTACAACAATATTACTCACGCTATCAAAAGAGAAACTCGTAATCTAGAACGCAAATGGAGACAAACTCGTTTAGAGGTGTTCAGAATCGCGTGGAAAGACAGCTCGTCCCGTTATAGAAAGACTCTAAAAGCAGCCAGGGCCGAGCATCTCCACAAACTCATAGAAAATAACCAAAACAATCCAAGGTTCTTATTTAGTACAGTGGCTAGATTAACAAATAAACAGACATCACCAGAACAAAACATTTCATTACAGTTTAGTAGCGATGACTTTATGAATTTCTTTACTGAAAAATCGAAAGCATCAGAAATACAGTTGTAAATGTACAACCCTTGACAGAGTTTTATGATTCAGCCTCAATTATCGTCCCTCAAGAACAGTTGCAGTGCTTTACAACTATAGGACAGGAAGAGCTAAATAAACTTATCACAGCGTCTAAACCAACAACATGTTTATTAGATCCAATACCCACTAAACTACTGAAAGAATTGTTACCTGTAGCAGAAGAGCCTCTTCTCAATATTATTAACTCGTCTTTATCTCTAGGTCACGTTCCAAGACCGTTCAAGTTAGCAGTTATTAAGCCTCTCATTAAGAAACCACAATTAGATCCAAATGTATTGGCAAATTACAGATCCATTTCAAATCTTCCATTTATATCTAAAATACTAGAAAAAGTGGTGTCGGTCCAATTGTGCTCCTTCTTGCAAAAAAATGCTATCTATGAAAAATTTCAGTCAGGATTCAGGCCTCATCATATCACAGAAACTGCGCTCGTTAAAATTACAAATGACTTACTTCTAGCTTCTGACCAAGGCTGTATCTCAATACTAGTGTTACTTGATCTCAGTGCTGCGTTCAACACTATAGATCATAAAATACTCCTAGATCGACTACAGAATTACACTGGTATCCAGGGACAGGCATTACGGTGGTTTAGGTCGTATCTATCAGACCGTCACAATTTTGTTTATTTAAACGGGGAAAAATCTAAGATAACGATAGTAAATTATGGAGTGCCTCAAGGATCTGTGTTAGGCCCTCTGCTATTTTCAATATACATGCTGCCACTTGGTAATATTATAAGAAGACATGGAATTAGTTTCCACTGCTATGCCGATGATACTCAATTATATATTTCAACACAACCAGATGAAAACTCTAAATTATCCAATCTGACAGAGTGTGTTAAAGAAGTAAAACATTGGATGACTAGTAATTTTCTTCTATTAAATTCAGATAAGACTGAAGTATTACTTATTGGGCCAAAAACCTGTACACAGAATCTCTCAGACTACAATTTGCATTTAGAAGGATGTACTGTTACTCCATCCTCGACAGTTAAAGACCTGGGTATTATATTAGACAGCAACTTGTCCTTTGAAAATCATATTTCATATGTTACAAAAACAGCCTTCTTCCACCTCAGAAACATTGCTAAGATACGGAATATGTTATCTGTTTCTGATGCAGAAAAGTTAGTTCATGCTTTCATGACGTCTAGACTAGATTACTGTAATGCATTACTAGCTGGTTGCCCTGCTTCCTCAATAAACAAGCTACAATTGGTACAAAATGCAGCTGCTAGAGTTCTTACCAGGTCAAGAAAATATGATCATATAACACCAATTTTATCATCTCTTCACTGGTTACCTATTAGGTTCCATATCGATTATAAAGTACTGCTAATGACCTATAAGGCTCTAAATGGTTTAGCTCCTGTGTACTTAACCGACCTTTTATCGCCCTACAATCCTTCACACTCTTTAAGATCACAAAACTCTGGACTTCTGGTTGTACCTAGGATAGCTAAGTCCTCTAAAGGAGGGAGAGCGTTTTCACATTTGGCTCCTAAACTCTGGAATAGCCTTCCTGATAATGTTCGGGGCTCAGACTCGCTCACCCAGTTTAAATCTAGATTAAAGACACATCTCTTTAGCCAAGTATTCACATAATCCATCTCATATCAGATCAATTGCACATGACTATCTTTGCTTAATGTTATGAACAGCAGCTATGCTAATTATTCTCCATTTGCTTTTCTGTTTTACTGTGACTAGAGAGTACATCAGTTTCAGTTTGGATCCAGCCTCTTAAGAAGACCTCAGATGACTAAAACTTTGGAAGAGACGGTGCCAACTCCTGCGATGACTTCAGAAAATGCAACATCTGGATCAACACGCACATTCGCAAATTTCTATATATCCTAATTATTGTTAATATGTAATTCATTTGTCCAGGAGCTCTTTGCTTCTACCTTCAATTAAATTGCTAACAGTGATTGTATATAAATCGCCTAAATTATTACATTATTACCTAACTGCAGTCTCCAAATTGTAATGTTGACATGCATTCTCTGTAAAGCTGCTTTGAAACGATATGTATTGTGAAAAGCGCTATACAAATAAATGTGAATTGAATTGAATTGAATTGAAATGATGTTTAGACGATTGGTAGAGGGAAGATTGAAAATTGAATTTGCTTATTATAGACTTACAAATAATGTTGTGTTCTTTTGTGATGTATGGAGTATTAATGAGGTACTATGTACAGTTCAAGATGATCAGCTTGTTGTGAATGTTTAAAGCAATTTTTTAATTATTATTTATTTTTTTTAAGGATTTTTTTTGTCAGTAATATAATGTGATTATAGGTTTTATAGAGTAATAAAGTGCTTGTTAAACCTCTCTCTCTCTCTCTCTCTAACTATCTTTCAAGTAATGTTTTGCATACATGCTGGGTATGATTAATGGTATATGATTTTATCATCTCATACATCTATTTTATAACTATTTTAAGTGTAACCATAATTAGATATTGTCATTATACTCTTTCATTACAAATGATGTACAAACTAGTTTTGATTTAGTACTAACATTAATGTGCTCCCTATTGAAATATAATATTGTCACATTATAGAAACGCTCTCCCACATATTTTGCTATTATAACTGTGCTTATTTCCGTCGTTGGTATAAGTAGCAGTGGGTGGTAATAGACAAGAAATGTACAGTTTTCTACCATCTTGCTGATAACGTTTCTTGAAGTCAATTCTGAGAATTGTTTCTAAACACATTATAAATGTTACAAATGTTTTGCTGAAACACATCACAAAGACTGTGAACTCTTTAGTACTGAATTGTAAAGACAGAGCGTTAAACAGTTTTTCACCAATTCTGTGTTCAGGATTTTTTGGGTGGAGCTAAAATGGGGGCTCGATGATGCATTGGAGCCCCCGAGCATGGCCCCGCCCCTAACACTATATAATAGGGATGTAACGATATCAAAATCTCACGATACGATAATACCTCGATATGAAGTCCACGATACGATATTTATTGCGATATTTAAAAAAAAAAGACAAATGAAGACTTGAAAAAAGTGTCATAAGTGTTAAACAATGATTGAACATTACAATGATGTACAAATTAACCATGTCATATCCTGTCCTCTTTTCTTTATCCTCTAATCATAACTGTTGTTTAGAGGTATGAGGTATAGTATGAGATGGGTCAAATGACCTAAAGCTCCCTTTTATAAAATAAAATAATTGCACCAGCTGGACCTTGACAAAAGTAACATCTATTATTTTTTTTCTAACGAGTTGTATTTAACATTAGTTAATACGCTGTGAAGTAAAATTAACAAACTATGGCCAGCTGTATTTTTATTAACTAACATTAACAAAGATGAACAAATACAGAAACAAATGTATTGCTCATGGTTAGTTCATGTTAGTTAATACATTAACTAATGTTAACAAATGAACATTATTGTAAAGTGTTACCACAAATTCAACACAAATAAGATGCTTGAACACACATGTAAGTTCCAGACAGGTAAAACAATATTTTTGTAAGTTGGATTCATAAAGACTTCATTTGTTTCTAAAAGTAATTTGTTGCCACTTAGTGGCGTAACAATGCACTCGATACAGTGGTTATTAGAAGCACTTTCAAAAGGTGATTTATTCTATTTTGATCTGTAAAGTAGTCATCAGCGTATCTGAATAATACACTTTTGTATGCTTCTGTGATAACTGGAATATTTGTAACAGAAATGATACTGTGTTTTTTACAATATTGTTTGTGAAGCTGTTTATATCTAAACATGACATCTCTCTTTAGATCAATGGCAGCGGGAATGCAGATTTGAATGTCTCGATTTTATTTTTGTCAAAGGTTTAATATACACGGGCGAATCGTTGTCATTTAGGAATGAGATCATGTGGGTGATGAAATCGAGAACGCGATCTTTAAAGATTAATCGTGCAACTTGCCTTTGTTCACCTCTCTCGCGCGCTCTCTCTCTCTCTCGTTTGCTGTGCGCATGTGTGGGTGTCTGAGGATTGTGTGAGCGTCTGAGCGAGTTGTGGCGTGTTTGAGTGAGGTATTACTTTTTTTCCTTTTCCTTTGCTTTGCTTAGTTATTTTAGTTTAGTGTAGATTTAATTGTCGCTGATTTTATCACCTAAGGGTGGTAAAAATGGGGACAAATTCAGATGGTTGTGCTTCTTTTACCGCTCAACATGGGTACAAATGTTTACCTGATGAATCCATAACAGTTGAAGATTGTCTAATTGCGATTAGCAGTGAAGTTGGTGCTCGTAATATTGTGTCTGCATCAAAGATAAATAAAGCGGTTGTTGTCTTTTTGAGAGAAGTCTCTTTGGCTCAGCATTTAGTTGAATTTGGTTTATCCGTTAGAGATACTTTTCTACCAATTTTGCCATTGTCGAATCCTTCTAAGAAGGTTATCCTTTCGAATGTGCCCCCATTCATTACTAATGATTGACTCGAGCGTTTGTTAGGACGCTATGGTAAACTAGTGGGCCCGATTAAAATGATCCCTTTAGGATTAAAAAATCCAGAACTCAAACATGTGATGTCATTTAGACATCAGACTTCCATGATCCTGAATGCTGAATTTCAATCTTTGAATACTTCAGCAAAAAACCACTTTGCTGGGTAAAGAATATACCATTTATATCAGTACTGAATCAATGAGGTGTTTTACTTGTGGGAAGTACGGTCATACAAAACTGGTATGTTGGTCTATACTTCCGTATATACCGTTGTAAGTGTAAATGATAGTACAGTGCGTGATGACGCAAATCCCGGTGAAATCAGTGAATTGGAGCGAACTGTAAAGTCAAGTCAAGTCACCTTTATTTATATAGCGCTTTTTACAATGTAGATTGTGTCAAAGCAGCTTTACATTGATAACTGGTACATTGTTTGGCTGCACAGCAGCTCTTAAAGAATAGTGTCAATGCAGGCAGATCAAAGCACTGTTGAATATCAAATGTCAAATCAAATGTCAAGTGTCCCCAACTAAGCAAGCCAGAGGCGACAGCGGCAAGGAACCCAAACTCCATCAGGTGACATTAGGTGGCAGACAAGTGGCAAATTGGTGTTAAAATGGAGAAAAAAACCTTGGGAGAAACCAGGCTTAGTCGGGGTGCCAGTTCTCCTCTGGCCAACAGTGCTTTGTTACAATTCAGGTTGCTATCATAAGTCCAATAGGATCGCAACATTAAAAGTATTTATTTCAGTTCCATCCAATTGAGGATCGTATTGAGGATCACGCCGGTATGGACGGTTGTTGAGGAACTGTGTCGTGGCTGTCGTGTCGATGAGGCCCTCACAGTGGATGATCTAGTTGACTCAATCTCTGCTGATACGTCAGGGCTGCGTTGTGGTCGTGTCAAGGTGCAGGTCCTTGGTCTCACCTGGATACGGCCCGGATCCGGTTGACTACGGTGAACCTCGGGATAAACAGAAAGACTAATATTAGCGTAGATGCCATTCTTCTTCTGATGTAACGAGTACATCAGGTGTTATAGGAAGTGTTCCCGGTTCCGGCTGACCTAATTTATGCAGCCTAATAATCCTTTAACGGATTTGAAAATATAAATTGGTAATGTGTTATGTGTATGCCAGGTTAAAGAGATGTGTTTTTAGTCTAGATTTAAACTGACAGAGTGTGTCTGCTTCCCGAACAATGCTAGGAAGATTGTTCCAGAGTTTAGGTGCCAAATAGGAGAAGGATCTACCACCTGCAGTTGATAAAGAGTGCTGAGCTCGTGAAGCCTGGTGGTGAGTCAATAGATTCACAGGCATCAGAACTCGACCTGTCACAGGGCGACACTGGAATGCTGATAGAAGGAATTGAAGTTCAGTCTATGGATTCTGACTGTGACACTTCTGATATAGCAGAAAATCTTACTAATGCAAATTCTCAGGGAGGCTCTGCAGAGAATTGTTACAATCTTAAATTGAAACGTCCCTATTATACAGTTCTCCAAATAAATGATTTTCTTGACAATACTTTCAACCAGCGAAGACCAAGACTTGAAAAATACTTTCCAGATTTACAGCTTTTCATTGATTCATGTACATTGGCTATGAGAAAAGCAACACTGGAGGAGTTTGATCAACCTAAACGATGCAGGCTCAAAAAACACATGAGCACTGTTAAAAAAAAGATTAAAAGCTCATTTTAAGAAATAATTTTGGGGTCATGATTGTCAGTTTATTTTTTTGGGTGTTTGGATACCCTAGCATTATTTTTCTAATGACATTTATAAATATCGGATCTTTTAACATCAATGGATGTCGGGACACAACAAAGAGACTTGCTGTCTTTAATTATTTACAATAAAAGAGGGTGAATATTATTTTGCTTCAAGAGACTCATTCCAACTTACAGAATCAGACACAGTGGAATTGTGATTGGAAGGGAAATATTTTAATGAGCCACGGGACTAATGTTAGTGCTGGTGTTGCTATACTTTTTTCTCCATGTGTCTGTAACCAACCAGCTATGTTTGAGATAATACCTGGTCGACTTTTAAGAGCAGATGTTATGGTTGGACAAATAAGTTTTTCTTTTTTTAATGTATACGCCCCAAATGTTGGACAAAAGCGTAAGATGTTTTTTAAAAAGTTGTCTGATGCTTTGTCACAGTGCCCACAGGATAATGTTGTGGTAGTAGGAGGTGATTTTAACTGCACTGTAAACCCGGATCTAGATAGAAATCATGATGAACCTCACCTAGGTTCTGCAGAAATTTTAAAACATTTTATTGGTTATCATGATTTTGTTGATTTATGGAGAAATAGTTTTCCTGGGGTTAAACAGTATACCTGGTTAAAAACTAACTTAAATGCTTTGTCTGGAGCGAGACTTGATCGGTTTTACATTGCTAAGTGTAATAGTGGTAGGTTTTATAATAGCTTAATAGTGCCATCTTTTTTATCTGACCATCACTATATCTCTGTAGCTGTTTCTGTCCTATCTTCTAAACTCTATAAGTCACACTGGCACTTTAATAACAGATTATTACAGGATCACTCTTTTATTCACTCTTTTAACCTTTTCTGGCAATCATGGAGAGAGGAGAGATGTAGTTTTCCTTCAATAAGTCAGTGGTGGGACATGGGCAAAGTGCATATTAAGTTGTTCTGTCAACAATATACTGCCCATAACACCAGAACTCTCAAAGAGAAAATGAAGTCACTAGAAGAAGACATTCTGAGACAAAGTAGCCATGGTGACTCTGCTGATTCTATTGAGAGAAACAAATTTCTTCTAAAGACATTGTTGGAGGAACAAGGAAAAACAGCCCTCTTAAGGACCAGATATTCTCAACTAAATGAAATGGATGCTCCCACCGCATTCTTCTTTGGTCTTGGAAAAAAAACAAAAAACAAGAGAACAGAAGTATTTTCATAAATTGAATTTACCACAAGGTGGTGTGACAACTGATCAGCAGGAAATCCGTACTCATGCTCTTTCCTTTTATGAGGACCTCTACTGTGCTGAATCATGTGACAGAACAGCAACAGAACATCTTTTGTGTGATCTACCACATTTATCAGAAGAAGATCGACAAATCCTTGACAATCCTATATCCTTTGCTGAACTTTCTCTGGCTGTCCAGGAGCTGAGCTCTGGAAAGTCGCCTGGTTTAGATGGCCTTTCAGAAGAATTTTATTGTACTGTCTGGAATTTGATTGGGGAGGACTTGTATGCAGTTTTTCTGGAAAGTTTTAATCAAGAGAAACTTCCACTGAGCTGTCGGAGGGCAGTCATAACATTGATTCCAAAAAAAGGAGATCTTGAGTTCCTTAAAAACTGCAGACCTGTTTCACTGACCTGTGTTGGTTTTAAAATATTATCTAAAACAACTAATAGACTGAAAAAATATATGACAAGTATAATCCACGAAGATCAGTCATTTTGTGTCCCAAAACGTGCAATTTTTGATAACCTTTTTCTCGTAAGAAATTGGATTCCTTTCCTTGGATCAGGAAAAAGCTTTCGATAGGGTGGACCACCATTATTTGTTCAAGACCCTGGAAGCTTTAGGTTTTGGAACACATTTTATTTCTCTTGTTAAGCTACTGTACAATGACGTTTACAGCATGCTATGGATTAACGGGTCTTTAACTAGACCTTTTCCTGTGACCAGGGGAATAAGGCAAGGATGTCCTCTGTCTGGTCTTCTGTACTCTATTTCTATTGAACCTCTGCTGGTCATGCTGAGGAAACAGCTGTGTGGTATTGGTGTACCAGGTTTCCCTGAAGTAGCCCTGGTGAAACTTACAGCTTACACAGATGATGTTACAGTAATAATTATGAATACTGACGATGTTACTAAACTTATTTCTTGTTTGAATAAGTTTCAGAAAGCTACATCTGCTCGTATTAACTGGGACAAGTGTGCATCCTTGTTGTTGGGAGACTGGGAGGATATAGGACCTCCTCGATTGCCACAACAGTGTAAATGGGATCAGGATGGATTTAAAGTACTTTGTGTTTTTTTCTGGGACAGCCCAATACACCGAAAAGAATTGGGAGGGATTAGCAAATCAGGTGATTGGCAGATTACAGAAATGGCGATGGCTTCTCCCACAGCTTTCTTTTAGAAGGAGGTGCTTGATTATTAATAATTTGGCAGCCTCAATGTTATGGCATAAAGTTACTATTCTAAATCCTCCTAAGGATATGCCTACTACCATTCAAAAAGCTTTTGTGGATTTGTTTTGGAACGGTCACCATTGGCTTATTGCTGGGATACTTTACCTTCCTGTGGCAGAGGGAGGTCAAGGATTAATACATATAGAGTCAAAAATATTAGCAATTATTACAAACATTGCAGAGGCTTTTGTATTGTTCTGCTCATTTACGATGGGTTACATTTGGTTTATCTATATTAACAGATCTAGGTGGAATAGGCCTTGATAAACAGTTGTTTTTAACGGAAAAGCCTTTTGAGGAAAAAGCACACTGTTTTCTCCCCAATTTTTATATGTCAGTAATTAAATCATGGAAATATTAAAATTTTTCAAGAACAGAAAGTTTGCACTATGGGGTTTCAGAACCTTTGTTTTTCAACCCCTTTATAAAGCTACCATCTAATTTGTCTTGTTTTATTCCACATTTTTTAAATGCTGGGGTCAGTAAAATAATGGATTTAATTGATTTGACACAATATCAGTGGCAAACTGTACAATCAATTGCTGCACAGGTTCACAGCATCTTTGAGAACTGTGGATAGGGTAATTAAGTGTATTAAGGATGCTTTTCCCCCTGCATTAATGTCTTTTATAAACTCAGCCTTGGAAAATGGTTTTACACCTCAGGATTTTCCTGAGTTGAAGGTGACATCTAAATATAGAGGAGATGTTGATAATATAAATCAGAATACATTGTTAAAGGGATATGGGGATTTGGTTTTTCATAATGTGGTGAAGAAAACTCTTTATTATATTTGTGTTAAATCTGTGCATGTTGGACAATTGCAAGGAAGAACGGATACTAAATGGAGGGCTAAGATCTCTATTTGTGAAGGAGTATGTCCATCATGGAGAGTATTATATAAACCTCCTGTCTCTAAGCGTTGTGGAGATTTTCAGTGGCGAGTACTCCATTGTGCTATAGCCTCAAATAGTTTAGTTTCAAAATTTAATGAGATGGTCTTACTATGTCCATTCTATAATGCTCATGATACTGTTTATCACATGTTTTTTGAATGTTCAAGACTTGGTCCTTTATTTGTAATACTGGAAAAATTGATCATAAAATTGAGATTTTCATATAACAATATTTTGTTTATTTTAGGATATCAATATAGAAGGTCATGGCAACAACAGTGTGTTCTTGCAAATTTTTTAATTGGCCAAGCTAAGCTAGCCATTTTGAAATCCCACCAGTGTAAAAATGCAGGAAAGAATGTTGATATGGTAGCCATGTTTAAGTCCTTAATAGAATCCCAAGTGATCATTGAGTACACATACTATCGATATACTGTTTTTTTTTAATGGAGATGGTGTGTGAGAGAGGCACTGGTGTCTGTGAGTGAATACGGAAATTTAGTTTTTAATTGGTAAAATAATGTTTGATTTTTGTTTAATTGTTAGTAAATGTATGTTGTTTATTTTTAATTTTAACCCTTAGATTGTTTTGAATAAAAGGGTTTTAAAAGTCAAAGTCTCTCTCTCTCTCTCTCTCTCTCTCTCTCTCTCTCTCTCTCTCTCTCTCTGCGCATGCGTGGGCGTCTGTCGAGTGAGTGTGAGCGGTCTTTTTGCCCACTGTGGCAAGAATATTTGCTTTCTTTTTCTTTTCTATTTCTTTTCTTTTTTTTGGGGTTTTGACAACTGATACGATGCCTCTTTCAAAGACAGAAGAGGTGAATCAGGCCGCAGAAAAAAATCATGGAGAGAATGAATTAGTTGTCACTGTTGTTGCCAGAAATGAGTCCAAGGCTGATGAGAACATGGATATTTCACATGTTAGTGTAGGGTTGAACAAAATGTCCCCTTCCGAGAGTGTTCATTTAGGTGATAGTTTAATGATAGATATGGATCAGGCTGTTTTTAAAACGCCTTTAAAGAGAAAAAAGAAAGACAAGGTTTCTGAATCGAAACAAGCTAGAAAAACAGAAAATGAAAAGGAGTCTGATGTGGATGATGTTGGCAGCGAGAGTGATTTCTCCGATTCTGGTGCTTCTAGTTGTTCCCAGAATGAATGGACATGTAAAGATTATGATACTGAAGAAATTAGGAAGTTTTTAAACCTGACAAAAAATCTGAGGGGGGTACAGGTTGCTGACTATTTTCCAGACATTAAACGCTTTGTGGAAAATACTAGGATGTTTATGAGTGAAGGATGTTTCACAAACAAAGAGGTATACAGATTGAAAAGATTTGTGACAAAGCTACAAAACCAGTTAAAAAGTTAATGGCAGTTAGTTGGCTCAAACTTTTGGCCCTTATTGGCTGCTTTTTTCTTTATGGTTTAAGTTTACTTTTTTATTTTCAAATGGGCGACATTCGCATTGCGTCATTTAAATGTGAATGGCGCTAGAGATCGTGTAAAACGCTCAATGATGTATGAGATTATGAGTCAAAAAAAAATTGATGTTTTACTTGTACAAGAAACACATAGTGATGTAACCTATGCTGTTGAATGGGAAAAAGAATTTAAAGGTCTCTCTTTTTTAAGTCATAAATCTTCATTTAGTGGAGGGGTTGCTATTTTATTTGCTAATAATTTTACTCCCTGTTCCATTGAGATGGAAGAGGTTGTGAAAGGTAGACTGCTAAAGATTCGAGCTCAGGTTGAGAATCACACTTTTGTTTTTATTTGTGTATATGTCCCAACTTTACCATCAGAAAGAATGGTGTTTTTACATGTTCTTGTTGAAACTTTGGAAAAATGTAATAGTGAAGAGTATTTAATTTTGGGTGGAGATTTTAATTGTGTGGAAAGTAACATAGACAGGAATCACGTAGAACCACATATGCCTTCTCGTAAGCGACTTACTCAGATGGTTGAAACAAATGATTTATGTGATGTATGGAGGTGTCTAAATGGGAATTTAAAACAGTATACATGGACACATGCTCGTGATAATAGGTTGTCTTTAGCGAGATTAGACAGATTATATTGTTTTAAACACCATCTTAGCATTTTCAAGAACTGCTTCATAACCCCAGTTGGGTTTTCTGATCATTGTCTAGTTATAGGTACAGTAACTTTAAACTTTGTCAAGCTGAAAAGTGCTTACTGGCATTTTAATACAAATTTATTAAGTGATGCACATTTTATAGATACGTTTAAATTCTTTTGGGAAAATTTTAGGAATGAAAAAGCAAGTTTTCAGTCTTTGCAAACATGGTGGGGGTTTGGTGAAACTCAAATTAAGCAACTATGTCAACAGTACACTCATAATGTCACAAAAGATATAATTAAATCTATTAGAGTGTTAGAGGATGAAATTCTGAAATTTCAAGAAGCGGCACAGTCAAGTGGAAATCAAACACATATTGAAGGCCTTTTTTTAAAGAAATCGGTGTTGTCTGACATGCAAAGAGTGAAAGCACAGGGAGCGCTAGTTCGATCACGATTTCAAGATATAGACCAGATGGATTTGCCGTCAAAATTCTTCTTTAGTCTAGAAAAAAAGAACGGTCAAAAACGTGTTATACATTCTTTATTTTCTGAGACTGGTTCTCTGATATCAGACCCTATTGAAATTCGTAAAAGAGCAAATGTTTTTTATGAAAAACTCTATAGTTGTGAGCACGAGGAGAATCAGTCTGTTGAGCAGTGTTTCTTTGAGGAACTGCCAAAGGTCTCTGAGGACTCTAATGCAGCACTCAAGAGGGCTATAAGCCTAGGTGAACTGCATGAAGCTCTCCAAAGCATGGAGAACGGTAAGGCTCCTGGGATAGATGGAATCCCAGTTGAGTTCTATAAAGCCTTTTGGCCTGTGATAGGGGAGGATCTGCTGGCAGTTCTCAGTGACAGCCTAGTCGGAGGACTTCTGCCGCTGAGCTGTAGAAGAGCGGTCCTTACCCTTTTGCCGAAAAAGGTGATGTGAGAGAAATAAAAAACTGGCGACCTGTATCCTTGTTGTGCTGTGACTATAAGTTGCTTTCAAAAGTGTTAGCTACTAGACTAGGAAGGGTTTTGGAGGAGGTAATCCACTCTGGTCAGTCCTATTGTATACCTGGACGATCAATTTTTGATAATATCCATTTAATAAGAGATTTATTTGATGTTTCTAAAATTATGGGTATAGATATGGGTTTGATTTCCTTAGATCAAGAGAAAGCGTTTGATCGTGTAGAACATGACTATCTGTGGAAAACTTTACACGCATTTGGTTTTAGTTATGATTTTATTAGATATATAAAAGTTTAAATAAAAGTCACATTGAGAGTGTATTGAAAGTTAACGGTGGCTTATGTGCTCCTTTTAAAGTGTGTCGTGGAGTAAGACAGGGATGTTCTCTGTCTGGGATACTTTACACACTAGCAATCGAACCACTTTTAAATAAATTGAGAAGAGTTTTAGAAGGGGTATCTATACAAGCCAGTAAAAGCACTTTAGTTTATCAGCATATGCTGATGATGTTGTCATAATAGTAAATAAGCAAAATGATGTAGACGCATTATTAAAAACATTAAGGGATTTTGAAGTCATCTCTTCAGATAGAATTAACTGCGGTAAAAGTGAAGCAGTGTTAATAGGAAAGTGGGAAAGAGGGGTTCCAACACTCCCAAATGGGTTAACTTGGAAAAAAGATGGTTTAAAATATTTGGGAGTGTTTATAGGAGACGAAATGATTGTTCAAAAAAATTGGGAGGGAATAATTGAAAAACTTAAAGGTCATTTAATGAAATGGAAATGGATTGTAAAGAGTTTATCATATAGAGGACATACCCTTATTATTAATAATTTGGTGGCCTCTTCTTTATGGGACCGACTGGCTTGTATAGACCCACCTGCATATTTACTTGGGAAAATCCAATCCATATTAATAGATTTTTTTTGGGAAAAAATGCATTGGGTACCCCATAATGTATTGTATTTACCAAAAGAAGAAGGAGGGCAAGGGCTTGTACATTTACAAAGTAGGACTGCAGCTTGTCGCTTACAGTTTATACAGCGATTTCTTACTGGCCCAGAGAACTTAAGCTGGAGGCCAGTGGCCAGTATTATTTTAAAGACTGCTGAAGGACTATGCTTGGATAAGCCTTTGTTCTTGTTGGATCCCAAAAAAGTCAACACATCTAGGATGCCAGAGTTTTACAGGAATCTTTTTAAAGTATGGGATCTCTTTAAGGTGAAAAGAACTGATCCTACGTCATCTTTATTCTGGCTATTGAAGGAACCTCTGATCTATGGATCACGTTTGGACATTTTGGGTGCATGTGGGACAATGACTGCAGCATTCATTAAATCCAAGATTATAACAATTGGATGTTTAATCAAAGTGGCTGGGCCAAGTTTTGGTAAAGCTGAGGATGTAGCTGTTCTTTTAGGAGTGAAATCCATTCGAATTGTTACACAAGTATTACAGAAGTTACAATCTGCTTTTATAATAGAAGAATTAAAGATGCTTCAAGGTTACAGTGAAGGGGAATTTATCCCTAATGAAAAGGACCAGTTTCCAAATCTGCTTCTTTCACAAAATTTAGGTGATTGTACAGGATTTTTTTTGGAATCTGAAAAGGTGACAGATATAGATTTGTATGAAAGTAACTGTTTGTATGTTGGCGTACTGTTTTTAAGATGAGTAATAATGTTAGACCAGAGTGGAGAGCACTGTACAAGCATCCGTTAACTAAAAGAGCTGGAGATCTACAATGGCGAATTCTGCATGGCATTATTGCTGTAAATGCTTTTGTTTCTGTTTTGAACCCAGATATTAGCAATGAATGTCCTTTTTGTTTTTCATACTTTTGTGTATTGCTCAAGACTTAAACCTTTATTTGATGGTTTGCAAAATCTTTTTAATTGTTTTAATGAGAGTTTTATTTTGGGTTTTAAATATGTTCAAAAAAGAAAGAATGATTGTCAATTGCTTAATTTTATTTTGGGAAAAGCCAAAATGGCCATTTACATTAGCAGAAGAGAAAAAATTGAGCAAAGAATCAATCATAATGTTGAAAGGGTGTTTGCAGCTATGATCAAATCTAAACTAAACTAAATTTTGTGGAATTTTTGATGTTATGTGACTTGATGTGATTTTTTTTAGTTTTGTTAAATAAAGATGCTTGAAAATCAAATCTCTCTCTCTCTCTCTCTCTCTCTCTCTCTCACACACACTTCCGGTTTGATTGTTGGTGGTGAGCGTGTGGGTTAGGGTTAGGGTTAGTGCGAGTGCTACCACGTGCTACCTGTTTTATCGGGAGCATGAAGGCCCCGCGCTCGCAATGTTTGAGTTCATTGACCTGGCGTTATGGAGTGAAAGTGGCGTCCGCGGTTAGTGTAGAGAAAGGCAGTGGGTGATGTTGTTGGGCATGAAAGCATACTGTCTGCCTCCAGGATGAATAACGCTACAGTTATATTTCTCAGGACCGTTGAAAAGGCTAACAAACTTGTTGAAACAGGGATTGTTGTTGATGATCTTTTTACTCCTGTGCTTCCACTTTCTACACCATCAAAGAAAGTCACATTGTCTAATGTACCACCGTTCTTAAGTGATGAGATATTAGTTAAAGCTCTGTCTCGTTATGGTCTCTCCCATTAAAAAGAGCCTTTACTAAAACATGTTGTTTCGTTCAGGCATTTCGTTTACATGATTATGAACGACGATGCTGAGTTAGATGTGTCCTTGCACTTTCGGGCTGATGAGTACGATTTTTTACGCAACAACTGATAAAATTAAATGTTTCAATTGTGGGAAATCTGGTCATCTTATCTGTGCTTGTCCTGCAAAAAATTCAAACAACCCGCCAGCTGATGGTGACGTTGCCGCCTTCAGAAGTGATGTAGTTAACGCTGAACCCATTGAAGCAGGACCGTCAGACGAGACCCCGGATGTATCAGGGTTAGGAGCAGTGAAGGACAGAAATGATGATGCTTTACCTGTGTTCACGGCAACTGGTACTAAAGAATTGCGCCTCATAACACAGCTTCTAGTGTTGTGTCTAATGTTCAGGCAGAGGTAGCCGTTATTGAGACATATGCATTTAAACGATGCTTTCAGTAATGACTTGCAATCTGCTGTGAGAATGTATGTGATGGCAATCGAATGGAAACAGATCAGGCAGATTTTAAAGTCCCGTTAAAAAGAAAGAAGTCTGGTAAAGCTCTGATTGACAGACATGCAACGAAAGCAGATATAACTGAGTTAAGTGATCAGGATGAAACGGAAAGTGACAGTGAATCTTCTGATTCAAGTGTTAGTCTTTCTCAGAGTGATTTTTCTGGACGTCATTATGAGGTAGATGACATTAAACTGTTCCTCAGAGCTACTAAAAATAAGAGAGGAGTGCTTGTTAATGAATACTTTCCTGACATAAAGCAGTTGAGAAAACAAGGTGCTTTATGATGGAGGGCTCCTTTACAAATAAAGAGGTTTATCGACTGAAAAAAATAGTGAGGAAACTTAACTCTGAGCTTGGTAATGAGGACAGTGAGAAAGCCTAATTCCATGTATTGTAGTAGTATGTTCCTGTGGGCAGGGATTTTTTTCTTTTCTTTAAGTATGTGTCATGTTAATGTTGCTAATCTCAATCTGAATGGTGCTAGAGATATGCACAAAAGAGCTAATTTGAAATAATTCATCAGAAAAAAATGGAATGGGACTGCTGTTCTAAGTCACAATACTTCACTTAGTGGTGGAGTTGCTATTCTTTTTGCTAAGAGTTTTAGCCCACGCTCCTATCAGGTTGAGGAGGTTATCAAAGGGAGACTTTTGAAAGTAAGAGCTTCTTTTGAAAATGTTGTATTTGTTTTCATTTGTGTATATATACCAACTTCAGCTGTTGAAAGAATCTTATTTTTAAATACTTTGCTCTGTTTTACAGAATGTTGGTGTTGATGAATATTTATTTTTGGGTGGTGATTTTCCAACATAGATAGAAATCACATTGAACCCCATTTACCTTCACAGCAACGTCTTGTTCAGCTATTAAAAACGCATGAATTAATTGATATTTGGAGACAGCTTAATGGAGAGCAAAAACAATACACTTGGACTCATGTTCGTGATAACATTATTTCATTGGCAAGACTGGATAGGTTTTATGTTTTTAAACATCATGGTAGTATTGTTAAGAATTGTTTTATTGCCCCATCATGTCTTTCAGATCATAGTATGGTGCAGTGTTGTATCTTTTCAAACTCTATTAAGCCAAAGAGTGCTTATTGGCATCTAAATACCACTTTATTGGATGATAAGTGTTTTAAAGAAAGTTTTAAACATTTTTGGGATGTTTTTAAAACTACAAAGAATTATTTTAGAACACTGCAGCAATGGTGGGATTTTGGGAAAGTTCAGATAAAACAGTTTTATGAACAATACTCCCAGAATGTCACTAGAGACATAACCCTGACTTTGAACACCTTAGAGACTGATATTTTGAAACTGCAAGAATTGGCTCACTTGCCTGGAAACCAAAGTGATGTGGAGTCTCTCATAAAAAATAAGAAGACTCAGTTATCTGACCTACTAGGGGTTAAAACACAGGGCGCTCTGGTCAGGTCACGTTTTCTAAGTGTAAATGAGATAGATGCACCCTCAAGGTTTTTTTTTCTGTTTGGAAAGGAAAAATGGACAGAACAGGGTCATTCATGCTTTACGTTCAGAATCTAGAGCATTGTTGACTGACCCCAAAGACATTCGCAAGAGAGCAGTCACTTTTTATGAGTCTTTATATAAAAATGAACTGGGTCCAGATTATAGGGATGATAGTGATTTTTTTGATAATCTTCCTCAAGTGTCGGAGGAAGTCAATGCAAAGATTTCAGGTGCCTTGACCATGGGGGAACTGTATAAAGCCCTCCAAGGTATGGAGCTGGGAAAAGCACCAGGGATCGATGGCGTGCCAGTCGACTTTTATAAGTCATTTTGGTCAGAGCTTGGAGAAGACTTGCTGGTGGTACTGAATGACAGTTTAGCCCGAGGACTGATGCCGTTGAGCTGCCGCAGAGCAGTCTTGACTCTCCTACCCAAGAAGGGTGATCTGACTGACATCAAGTGCTGGCGGCTGGTCTCCCTCCTGTGCAGTGACTACAAGCTGCTCTCTAAAGTTTTAGCTAATCGATTGGCAGAGGTTATGGACCAGGTTATACATCCTGACCAGACATACTGTGTCCCTGGTAGGTCAATCTTTGATAATGTTTCCCTGATTAGAGATCTTCTTGATGTCTTTAAGATGCTAAATTTAGATTGTGGTTTAATATCATTGGATCAAGAAAAGGCCTTTGATCGCGTTGACCATGTTTATTTATGGAGAGTTTTGGAAGCTTTTGGTTTTTGTAGAAAATTTATAGATCAGGTGAAAGTTCTCTATAGTGACATTCAGAGCATTCTCAAGGTCAACGGTGGTCTATGTGCTCCTTTTGGAGCTTGTAGAGGTATTAGACAGGGGTGTTCCCTTTCTGGTATGCTCTATTCTTTGGCCATAGAGCCTTTGTTACAGAAAATAAGAATGAAACTTCATGGTATATCTTTGCCAAATTGTAATGGTAATTTTTTATTATCAGCGTACGCTGATGATATAGTAGTTATGATTAGCAAGCAAAGTGATGTACAGGTTTTATCTGAATTGCTTGGAAAATTTAAAGTTTTATCTTCTGCCAATATAAATTGGAATAAAAGTGAAGCAATACTAATAGAAGCTGGAAAGGTGGAAAACCAAATTTTCCTGCTGGTTTACATTGGGGAAAAGAAGGTTTAAATATTTGGGGGTCTTTTTAGGCGATGAGACAATAGTACAGAAAAACTGGGAAGGTTTAATTGAAAAAGTCAAAGGACGCCTAGAAAAATGGAAGTTTTTGTCTCCCAAATTGTCATACAGAGGATGTATTTTAATTGTTAATAATTTGGTGGCATCTACCTTATGACATAAGTTTGCCTGTGTAGATCCTCCTTTCCAGCTGCTTTCAAAAATCCAGACTATTCTGGTGGACTTTTTTTGGGATAGATTTTTGCCCAAGGAGGGAGGTGGTCAAGGACTAATACACCTTCAAAGCAGAATTGCAACTTTTCGTCTGCAGTTTGTGCAAAGACTGTTAGATGGACCATCAAATTTTAGCTGGCGTGCTGTTTCATGCATGATTTTACGCAGTTTTACAGGTTTGGGGCTTGACAAAGCACTTTTTTTTGATGGATCCCCTAAAACTGGACACCTCCACGTTACCAATTTTTTAAAAGAATATTTTTAAAGTTTGGAGTCTCTTTGTTGTTCAACGACCAGGAAACTCACAATCTCTTCATTGGTTACTGGAGGAGCCTTTAATCTATGGCTCCCGTTTGGATTTAACAGACAATTCTTTTTTTCCTGGACTTAGTAGGTTGCTGAATGAACACAACATTATTATTCTGAGTCAGCTACTGGACATTGTAGGGACGGATTTTTAGAATGAAGCAGCATTAGCTCAACATTTGGGAATCAGGTCTATTCGTCTGTTTACCCAGTTGCTCATTAAATGGCAAGCTGTGCTTAAAACAACTGAAATGGACTTGTTAACAGAGTATTCTGTTGGTTCCCGAGTTCCTAATCCCAAAGACTCTTTTCCTTGTTTGCTTCTGTCTATAAATGTTGAAGGGATTATCTCTCCTTTCATTGAAAATGTTGCATTTTTGTGTAAAGACTTTTTTTAAGTACTGGTAAATCTTTGTACAGGTCTTGTGTTTTGGTTTTTAGCAAAAAGGTTTTAAATGGAAAAGTTGATACTCCTTGGTGTGATGTTTTTAAACTGGATCAAAGCATAACACCTGAGTGGCGATCCTTGTATAAACCACTGTTGACCAAGAGATCAGGTGATTTGCAATGGAGAATTCTCCATGGTGCTGTCGCGGTTAATGCTTTTATTTCAGTTTTAAACCCTGAGGTTGCTTCTACATGTCCTTTCTGCTCTGATAGGGAAACTATCTTTCATGCTTTTATGAATTGTTCTAGATTGCAACCTTTATTTCAAGTTGTAAGTAATGTTTTTATGAGTTGTAATGAGACCTTTTCTCTGGAGACGTTTATTTTGGGGTTCAAATATGTGAAAAAAAAAAAAAGGATTGTTTGTCAACTTCTGAATTTTGTTCTAGGCCAAGCAAAACTGGCCATTTATATAAGTAGGAAAAGGAAAATAGAACAAAATATAAATCAGAACATAGTAGCCTTGTTTTTTCAGAATCAGAATCAGAAAGAGCTTTATTGCCAGGATTGTTTACACATACTAGGAATTTGTTTTAGTGACAGAAGCTCCACAGTGCAACAGAGTGACAGCGACAAGACAAGACACAGATAATAAAAAGAATAAAAGAATAATATACAAATATACAAGATAGACAAAGTGCAAAAAACAATATATAATATAGACAATTTGTATGTACAGATATGATGTGTGCAAATTTGAAATATAAATAAGTATGTGTTTTAAGTAAATAATGTATAATAGTGTTGTGTGTTCCGTGTTTGTCAAGTGTTCATGAGATGGATTGCCTGAGGGAAGAAACTGTTCCTGTGTCTGGTCGTTCTGGTGCTCAGAGCTCTGTAGCGTTGACCAGATGGCAACAGTTCAAAGAGGGAGTGTGCTGGATGTGAGGGGTCCAGAGTGATTTTCTTTGCCGTTTTTCTCACTGTGGATAAGTACAGTTTTTGGAGAGTGGGGAGGGTTGTACCAATGATTCACTCAGCAGACCGGACTACCCTCTGTAGTCTTCTGAGGTCAGATTTGGTAGCTGAGCTGAACCAGACAGATATAGAAGTGCAGAGGATGGATTCAATGATGGCAGAGTAAAACTGTTTCAGCAGCTCCTGTGGTAGGCTGAACTTCCTCAGCTGGCGAAGGAAGTACAACCTCTGCTGGGCCTTTTTCACAATGGACTCAATGTGGTTGTCCCACTTCAGGTCCTGGGAGATTGTGGTGCCCAGGAACCTGAATGACTCCACTGCAGTCATAGTGCTGTTCATGATGGTGAGTGGGGGGAGAGCAGGGGGGTTTCTCCTGAAGTCCACGATCATCTCCACTGTCTTGAGCGTGTTGAGCTCCAGGTTGTTAAGACTGCACCAGACAGCCAGCTGTTCAACCTCCAGTCTGTAAGCAGACTCGTCACCGTCCTGGATGAGGCCGATCAGTGTGGTGTCGTCTGCAAACTTCAGGAGCTTGACAGAGGGGTCTTTAGAGATGCAGTCATTGGTGTACAGGGAGAAGAGCAGTGGGGAGAGGACACAGCCCTGAGGGGCGCCGGTGCTGATGGTGCGGGTGCTGGATGAGAATTTTCCCAGCCTCCCAGCTAATGCCTTCATCACGCAAATGCATATTACCTGGTTGCGATATTATACAAAAGAGCTCGGTCTCCTTATTTAAATATCCTAAAAACGATGATATGGAGAAGGGGTGAATTAATTTTGTCTCTGCAGTGATCATTTTACACTGGATAGTTTTACAAACTTTCATCAGAGATAACTTGGATTCACTGATAATCCGCTATTATTGGTGAATGGGGCTGACAATCGGCAGTATGAGCCCACCAAAGAGTGTAAGTTGCCTTGTGTGCTTATGTTATAATTAGTAGGTAGTCCACAGTAACTCTACTAAATTTTGCAACCCTCTAACGTGATTCTTTTGTTTATATGCATCAGTATGTTTGACTCATTAGACAAGTAAGTTGAGACAGCAGCTCTCGCGAGTGGGTGTGGTTTCAGCGCCAACATCGGATTCTGTTGTCATTTAATCCACTCATGTCATTGTAAAACTGTATCCACTCCTTTCTTCTTTGGGAATTTATTTTGAAAAATGTTGCAGTGGTTTTTCTGTTCTTGCAATGAAAGTCAATGTGGTCCAATATTGTTTTTGTGCATTTATAGATGGCTTTTAATATGGGCAAGTGTGATGAAAGAAAATATACTGAATTAGCTTTCTAGGTCAGCCTACAAACTGACGGCCATATTATCTAATAAAATTTGGTCTAAAGCCTCAAATATATAACCATCTCTTCTATGAACTATTGAAAATCATTGCTGAAAATCTCCCATTGCGCTGCTGCACAGAACAGTGGTGATTTACTGCATGTGATCAATGTGATTTTAAAATAACATTCAGTGTCTTTCTGGAGAACCTGCTGACGCTGAGACACATCTTTACAGAGCCGAGTATCCTCAACACTGCACAAATATACAGTATAAATAATGAAAAGTAATGAGTAGTGATTATGATCAGGTCAACAAATTGAAAATGATAGTATATATGACAGGGAAGTGGATTTACGCCTCAGGGTTCAAAGTCAGACCATTCATTGGAAATCATCTGCCAAAATTCCAAGAAAAATTAAGGGTGTGTATCTAACCCTGTCAATCACATTGCAAAATGAAACACTTCATGAGTTGCATGTGTCACTGCTTAAGATGACACATCAGATGTGCTGAACTGGAATGACAGTAATCTGATGATTTTCTCTAGGGTGTTAGTTTAATAAATAGTTTAATAACTGCTGTAAAAATGCTAAAAAAGGTTAATTAATATGGACAAAGCTTATATTAAAATGTAATATGATAGAGTTAAGGCCCATTCACACAAAGAATGATAACTATAAAGACTATTACAATAGTGTCCACACCAGTGGATGATATCGTTCATAAGAGTCTGTCTCTTTAAATGCTTGAGCTCATTACAGCAGGATGCATTCTGATTGGCTGTCAATGTTTTTATTATGGATAAAATCATTCTGAAAATGATGCCAACGATATTGTTTCTCTGTGCTGTCGATATAGCTGTAGTGTGGTGCTATTCTTTAATATTGAGAATGATTTTTAGAACTATATCTTTATTGATGGTGTGAACAGGCCTTCATATATCACAGACACACTTTTAGTCATATGACTACATTTAGTTTTTTTAACATGTAAGACAATTGCTGTCTATTTCACAACAGTGTATGAAAAAGCTGTATGTCAAATAAGCAGGATACCAGAAAACACAATTCATGAAACAGAAAACAAACAATACAGCATCTGAAATGAGTAACCATCCCATAATACCACAGGCACTGAGGAGATGAAAATGTCTTAAAAAATGACTCGACTTTTCTCTCTACCATTAATTATTTTTTAACTACTGAAGTTACTGATTCTCCAGCAAATATGTATGTAATTCTAAGTAAATCTGTTTTTATGTTTTAATAGTTTGTTTGTTTGTTTGATTGGCAAATGCTTGATATGGGAAACTAATTTAGCACAAAACAATTTTCCTTTGTGTTACCATTTATTTATCATTCCAGCTACTAAAGGTTAAAACATCACGCCCATGTGGGTGGATTTCATATAACTTGTCAGGCTCATATCATCCAGAGATTCATTGCTGGAATTGCTTTTGTGATGATTATCATCAAGGTTAATTTTTGACGTGACTCACTGTCACACAGTAATAAGAAAAATAGACCAAACCAAATTCCACTGCTCTCTACACTCAGTAATAAATGTCTGCGTGTCTTTGATGTTGCAACACAATTATGATTTGAATAGTTGCCTTCAGGCTCTTGATTGACCTGATTTTATTTTTATCAGTTGATGTGTTCTAAAATATGATCTTATCACTTTTATCTTCATATGCATTTGGTATATGTTTTTTTTTAAAAAGTGATTTACATTCCATTTAGGTATTTTATCAGTTCATGCATCTAAACAGCACCAATAGTCATTTCCATGAAAATGAAACCAGACTAATAAAAGGGTTTAATGCTCTGTTAACCAGCAAGAACTCTGACATCTGAGTCATGTTCAGAAATGAAAGGGGGAAAAAAGGAAAACCAGACAATGCAGTCATGTGAGAAACTGTCTTCAGTAAAACATCCTGAACATCCAGTGGTGTAAGTAAGTATTACACATTTTATAAGAGCATCCACATGATATTTTAATTCAGATAAATCCTGTCAATGATAATGTGATAAAAATCAGCTGATAATGATAAAAAAAAATAATAATAATAATAATGCGCAATGCAGCATTATGTTTATTTCTTGTAAAATCACTGATATGGTTGATTAAAAATAAGAAGACTGATTCTGAATTTGGATAACATATCTGAATCATGGTAGTGTTTATTTACAACCCAAACACAGGTCCCATTTCTGCCCATAGTAGAAGGAAACCAGGTTTATTATTCAAACATCTTCATTAATCTGCATTTACAGAAGCTGCTGTACTCCCTATAAACCAGGGGTGTCAAACTCATTGAGGCTGAGGGCGGATGGGAACAAATGGATTGCTCCTGATCGATTGCTCCTGTCTGCCTCGCGTCTGCCTCACTGCTCAGAGTGGTTTGTGTCTGTAACTCCGTATAGCTTTGTTTTGAATCTCTTACTATCATTCATCGTTTATATTATCATTACCATATATCTAATATTGCCTATCACATTAATCTGACTTCGCTAGCTTTTAATCTAAGTCGCTATCACAATGCGTTAGCATTTCGCTAGCTTGTTAACTTGTCATCAGTCTCTCGTGCGCTCCTTTTTCTACGCGTTCATCAAACAGCTGTGGTAAGTCGGATCAGTCTACAAACACAGTGAGTCATGTCATCCTCTCCTTCTATTGTTACTTGCTCTGCCTGTCTCATACTTTCTCTGTCAGTGACGAGGGATTTACATGTCATAAATGTAGGGAAATAGTCAGGCTGACATAGAAAATCTCAGAATTAGAGACACGCATCCAAACTTTAATTGAGGATAGCAAGAATGCAAAGGCTTTAGATACTGTTTTGGATGCGACTAGCTTACTGAACTCTGTACATTGTTCGGTTCCGGCTGTAGAGCCCGTGCAGCAGGGCAATTGGGTAATGGTGAGACGGCATAGTTGTTCTCAGAAAGGCCTTAAAAACTGCTAGATTTGCTTATTTTTCAAATCTTTTAGAAGAAAATAAACACAACCCTAGGTATTTATTTGATACAGTGGCTAAATTAATAAGAAATAAAGCTTCAACTTCTGATGTTTCCAAACAGCACAGCAGTAATGACTTTATTAACTTTTTTACTTTCAAGATTGACAATATTAGAGAGAAAATTATAACCATGCAACCGTCTACTACAGTATCGCGTCAGACAGTGCATTGTAGTATCCCTGAGGAAAAATTAAATTCATTCATTGCTTTAGGAGAGGAAGAATTGTCTAAACTTGTTAAATCATCAAAATCAACAACATGTATGTTAGACCTTATACCGACTAAGCTATTGAAAGAGATGCTTCCAGAGGTTATAGATCCTCTTCTTAATATCATTAATTCATCTTTATCATTAGGATACGTACCAAAAACTTTAAAGCTGGCTATTATTAAACCTCTCATTAAAAAGCCACTTGATCCTAGAGAATTAGTCAATTACAGGCCTATCTCAAATCTTCATTTTCTGTCAAAAATACTAGAAAAGGCAGTATCATCACAACTATGTTCCTTTTTAGAAAGAAATGGTATCTGTGAGGATTTCCAGTCAGGATTTAGACCGTACCATAGTACTGAGACTGCTCTCATTAGAGTTACAAATGATCTGCTCTTATCATCAGATCGTGGTTGTATCCCACTATTAGTGTTACTGGATCTTGGTGCTGCATTTGACACTATCGATCACAACATTCTTTTAAATAGACTCGAAAAATATGTTGGCATTAGTGGAATTGCACTGTCATGGTTCAAATCATACTTATCTGACCGTTATCAGTTTGTAGTAGTAAACGAAGAGATGTCATATCGATCACAAGTTCAATATGGAGTACCGCAAGGCTCAGTACTAGGACCGTTGCTGTTCACTCTGTACATGCTACCCTTGGGAGATATCATTAGGAAGCATGGCGTTAGTTTTCACTGTTACGCTGATGATACTCAGCTCTATATTTCTTCGCGCCCTGACGAAACTTAATGGAATGCATAGCTGATATAAAAAATTGGATGACCAGTAATTTCCTACTACTAAATAAAAAACAGAGATTCTAATTTTCGGACCAAAAACTTCTGCACGTAATAACCTAGAATACTGTCTAACACTTGATGGCTGCTCTGTTAAGCCTTTGTCGCCAGTTAGGAACCTGGGTGTGCTCTTTGATACCAATCTTTCATTTGAAAGCCACATTTCTAGCATCTGTAAAACCGCATTCTTCAATCTTAAAAATATATCTAAACTACGACATATGCTCTCAATGACAAATGCAGAACAGTTAGTTCATGCGTTCATGACCTCAAGGCTAGATTACTGTAACGCTTAATAGCTTAATAACGTAATTACTGTTAGGCTGCATAAATTAGGTCAGCCGGAACCAGGAACACTTCCTATAACACCTGATGTACTCGTTACATCAGAAGAAGAATAGCATCTACGCTAATATTAGTTTCTCTGTTTATCCCGAGGTTTACCGTAGTCAGCCGTATCCAGGTGAGATCGAGGACCTGCGCCTAAACACGACCACAACACATCCCTGAAGTGTCAGCAGAGATTGAGTCAACTAGATCATCCACTGTGAAGGCCTCATCGACACGACAGCCAGTGGCACAGTTCCTTAACAAACCGTCCATACCATCATGATGAATACGATCCTCAACTGGATGGAACTGGAATAAATACTTTGACTATTGCAATCCCAATCAGACTTATGATAGCTGCCTGAATCATAATAAAGCATTGTTCGCTGTTGGCCAGAGGAGAACTGGCCCCCTGACTGAGCCTGGTTTCTCCCAAGGTTTTTTTCTCCATTTTAACACCTGTTTGCTACCTGATGTCACCTGTTGGAGTTTGGGTTCCTTGCCGCTGTTACCTTTGGTTTGCTTAGTTGGGGACACTTGACATTTGATATTCAACAGTGTTTTGATCTGCCTGCATTGTCACCATTGTATGCAAACTGAACTGAGTTGGATGATGACAACACTGTTCACTCCAGTGCTGATATAGATAAATTAACTAAATAACTATTGATTCTTACAACCGAATGAATCAATACTGAATTTACTTAAGATGGACAATGACACCATTTTCTTTAAGAGCTGCTGTGCAGCCAAAATTATATACCAGTTATCACTGTAAAGCTACTTTGACACAATCTGCATTGTAAAAAGCGCTATATAAATAAAGGTGAAATGCGCTGACAGTTAGTCTACATTGATATTAACCATGCAAACTACAAATTAATTTGCAAGAAAACTAGAAAAACACTGCTCTGTGAAAACTGCATTTTTACAGTGAAAACTTGTTTTTTTATATATATATATTAGGGATGCAACGATTATGATTTATTTTTATTTATTTTTTTTGGCTGATTTCGATTTTTTTTTTTTTACAAATTGGTCGATTCCGATACTGGGTGGCGATTTTTTTTATTTTTTTAAACCAAATTAATTTGTTGTTTATTTGCTCTTTAACAGTCCAAACTGGCCTTTGAAATTAGAGGCAATTTAATCATGATGCAAACAAAGATGCTACACACATGCAGCATGCCATGAGCAGTTGGTTTTTATTTAAATTAGATTGTATAATTTAAAGATTTAAAGCAAAAACAGAATGATCTGACTTTTGTTTTGTGAAATTATGCTATAATTATGCTATAAGACATCTGCACAAAACAAAAACAGCAGACAGACTGAATTAAAATGCAAATTCACTCTCTGACAGTAGATTTACCTTGGGGCATTACATTGGTTTCCACTGTACACAAAGCAGTGCTGCGTTGTCTATGGAGGTATGAGGAAAAGAAAATGCCTTTAATACTATTCTGAAGACAGTTCCCTTCAGAGATACAATCATATAAATCCTCACCCCCAATTCAATATTTATATATTTCTTCCTATGTTTTGGGCATCACAAACAGTGAGCTTGCTGTGTCTGGTGTAGTATTTGCTCGGCTGTGTTCTCTTCTTCTGTGTTCTCGTCTCCAACATTCAATGACCAGATGAGCAGTGCAATTACAAATAAATCAACTCAAAGTACTACATTCATAATACATTGATAATACATTGATGAATAAAATAAATAAAAGAACAGTGAATAATACTAAATAAAATAATAAATGAATGCACAAATATTCTTTATAAAAGCTGCTTGTCCTGTTTGTTCTCTTCTGCATTCTGAACTTATTAATCACATACCACAAAACCCACAACCTGGCTCTGTCAGTGCATTCTCAATACATATTTGGACATTTCATCATTCAGACATCATGGTATCGTGTCAAGTTGTACAGCATTGTGCATAAAAATAACAAATTAATGATCTTTTCGAATTTTTTTTTTTTTTTTTTTTCATTTTAAAAATAAGAAGGTTGTTCCAGACCTGGGTCCAGCTTTGAGATATACGATGGGCCAAGTGAAATTCCTGGTGGGAATTCAACATTATTTTATTTTTTCCCTGTAACAGATTTCGTAACTAAAAGAGGGAGGTCTTGAAAGGGACAAGGAGAGTACAGAGACAGGATCTAATGCAGCAGTCTGTGACAAGCAGAGCAGGGCGAGAGCCGTGAGAGAACGGTGCGAGGCCGGTCGCGTGATTGCTAAGGAGCGTCACCTGCGCACTACACCAGTCTTGTATCTCTCACAGAGGAGCTCCGGAAGCATTAAAGGAGGAGCGACAACAGTGAAGGATGAGAAAGGACCAGGCCTGGATTTATGTTATGTTTTTATTTACAAAATAACAAATGCAGGAGCACTGCAGCACAGGATAAACTCAGGAGAACAGGATAAACACAACCAAATTAACAGTGACATGGGAACGGACAGTGATGAACAGAAAACGTGTGCTATATATATACAAAGAGTGAGCTAATTAACCCTCTGTGGTCTGAGGATTTCACGATCAGAGTCTGAAAATGATGACAAAATAAAGTTTTATTAAATAACTCAAAGGCAGATAAATCCAAGAACAAGTAAACAACACAAAACTGTGTGCACAGCACAAACAATACCAGACAAATGTGAAGTGAGGACAGAGCAACTTAAATACACCACAAACAATAGTGATAAATGACAAACACCTGTGATGATTAAATGAATCTCCATAGCAACTCATAAGTGCCAGGAAACTGAACAAGGGAAAACAGGAACTAATGAATACAAACTAAAAGTCCATGAACACAAAACTAAATGAAACACATGACTGACAATTCGTGACATTACAGCCTCGCACCGTAGTGTGCAGGAGTGCCTTTAGAAAACAGTTGATTGTAGTGGTTCAACCTTAATGTTATGAAGTGATGAGAATACTTTTCGTGCGCAAAAAACTAAACAAAAATAACGACTTTATTCACCAATTTTTCCTCTTCCCTGTCAGTCTCCTATGGCCGACGCTGTTCAAGTGATAAGCACAGCGTATGCGTGTGATGCTGACGCAGGATCTGGCCAATAATAAGTTGTCATTCTGATGTAGAACCTGAAAGCTCTGCACTGTGTTCCCTGCGTCAATTGTGTAGCAGAATGACAGGGAAGAGGAAAAATTGGTGAATAAAGTCGTTATTTTTGTGTTGTTTTTACTACTTCTCTGGACCTTGAATGATGGTAATTACGTTGCTTTCTATGGGAGATAAAAAAAAAAACTCTCGGATTCCATCAAAAATATCTTAATTTGTGTTCCGAAGATGAACGAAGGTCTTGTGGGTTTGGAACGACATGAGGGTGAGTAATTAATGACCCCCAGTTTCACAGACAAGGCTTAAGCTAGTCCCAGACTAAAATGCATGCTTGAGCTGTTTTAACTGAAAGTAATTTGTACTGACAGATCTTAGAACATTTCAGTGCCATTGTTTTGTCTCAAGATGCACACCAGTAATGCTTTTTTTTTTCCTTTTTTTTCTAGTGAACATTTATAAAAGCTACTCAAATGACCTAATTGAACTAAGGCCTAATCCTGGCTTAGGCTAAGCCCTGTCTGTGAAACTGGGCCTAAGTGTTCCAGAGGCAACAGTGGCAAGGAAACCAAAATCCACCAGGTGACAGAATGGAGAAAAAAACCTTAGGAGAAACCAGGCTCAGTCAGGGGGCCAGTTCTCCTCTGGCCAATGAGCACGGTGTGATTATAATTTGGTCAGCATTACAAGTCAGAATTCAGATTGGAATCACGGTAGCATTCAAATTATTTAATCCAGCTCCTTCTGGCTGAAGATCGGATCCATCACCTTAAAGTAAGTTTTTGATTGAATCACTTCCGTTGTAAAAATCAGTAATTATTAATTAGGGGCCGCTTAAATGACACCTTTTTAACTGAAAACAGAAGACTTTTAGTGTGTTCTTGCCATTCATTTACATGTTTAGTCTGTGTATGTGCGCAGACGCTTAGTCTTTTTTACAAAGTGACATTACCAAATTACTTGTCTGGTCCACATAATACAGAAAAATTAGTCGTGTCCGCAGATCCATGAGAACTGGAATCATTTTGCTAATGTTTTATCTATACATAGGGAAGGGAAAGGGAAGGAGGCCTAACCAGCGGATAGTTTAGTTGACACTTCAGGGCTGCGTTGTCATCGTGTCTAGGCTCAGGTCCTTCATTTCATCTGGATACGGCCTGGATCTGGCAGACTACGGCAAACCTCGGGATAAACAGAGAGAGACTAATATTACGTAGACGCCATTTTTCTTATGATGTAGTGAGTACATCAGGTGTTATGAAAAGTGTTCCCAGTTCCGACTGACCTAATTTATGCAGCCTAACAATTTACATGATTTGAATTTATAGAAGTAGATAATGTGTTATGTGTATGCCAGGTTAAAGAGATGTGCTTTTAGTCTAAATTTAAACTGACAGAGTGTGTCTGCTTCCCGAACAATGCTAGGAAGACTGTTCCAAAGTTTAGGTGCTAAAAAGGAAAAGGATCTACCGCCTGCGGTTGATTTTGATATTCTAGGCATTATCAACTGGCCAGAAATTTGAGATCGCAATAGACATGAAGGACTATAATGCGTTGAGCTCGCTCATGGGGAGCTAAACCATTTAGTGTTTTGTAAGTAATTAACAAGATTTTAAAATTTATATGAAGTTTAATAGGGAGCCAATGCAGTGTTGACAGAACCGGACTAATATGGTCATACTTCCTCGTTCTAGTAAGAACTCTAGCTGCTGCGCTTTGGACCAGCTGTTTATTTATTAGATGTGCTGGACAACCACCCAGTGGAGCATTACAATAGAATGATCATTTTTGGGTGAAACTACGCCTTTAAGGTTTTCCGTGTTACAAACAAAGCAGTGACAGCTGAAATAAAGCCCCTGAGGGACATGTGACCTGTTGCATGAAGCTAGCTGAACAAACTCTGAGTTTCAGAGTAGGTTTGGAGTTGACAAATCCAGATAAATCCAACCTGGTTTAGATCAGGATCAACTGTTGCACATTGCTCGGTATAAACTTTCTCTGTCAACTCAGGTTTAATCCAGAGTTTGCAAAGCGCGTGCACCTGAAAGTGTGACACATGCGGCAAACAGCCGCAGAACATCACACAGAACAAGGAGAACGTCAGTTTGATTTACTTCTCGCGAGAGAGCCGCACAATTTATGTCTCTTCCGAAGATTAAAAGATTGTTATGAAAAATATGAAATTAAATGCATTTACAAAGCAGGAATAAACACTGCTACATGTAAGCTTAACCTGTTTTAAAGCTTTATATATTATGCATGTATTATATTTATTTTAATTTAAAAGCAAAGTTTAATATTACAAATGACTTACTTCTAGCTTCTGACCAAGGCTGTATCTCAATACTAGTGTTACTTGATCTCAGTGCTGCGTTCGACACTATAGATCATAAAATACTCCTAGATCGACTACAGAATTACACTGGTATCCAGGGACAGGCATTACGGTGGTTTAGGTCGTATCTATCAGACCGTCACAATTTTGTTTATTTAAACGGGGAAAAATCTAAGATAACGATAGTAAATTATGGAGTGCCTCAAGGATCTGTGTTAGGCCCTCTGCTATTTTCAATATACATGCTGCCACTTGGTAATATTATAAGAAGACATGGAATTAGTTTCCACTGCTATGCCGATGATACTCAGTTATATATTTCAACACAACCAGATGAAAACTCTAAATTATCCAATCTGACAGAGTGTGTTAAAGAAGTAAAACATTGGATGACTAGTAATTTTCTTCTATTAAATTCAGATAAGACTGAAGTATTACTTATTGGGCCAAAAACCTGTACACAGAATCTCTCAGACTACAATTTGCATTTAGAAGGATGTACTGTTACTCCATCCTCGACAGTTAAAGACCTGGGTGTTATATTAGACAGCAACTTGTCCTTTGAAAATCATATTTCATATGTTACAAAAACAGCCTTCTTCCACCTCAGAAACATTGCTAAGATACGGAATATGTTATCTGTTTCTGATGCAGAAAAGTTAGTTCATGCTTTCATGACGTCTAGACTAGATTACTGTAATGCATTACTAGCTGGTTGCCCTGCTTCCTCAATAAACAAGCTACAATTGGTACAAAATGCAGCTGCTAGAGTTCTTACCAGGTCAAGAAGATATGATCATATAACACCAATTTTATCATCTCTACACTGGTTACCTATTAAGTTCCGTATCGATTATAAAGTACTGCTAATGACCTATAAGGCTCTAAATGGTTTAGCTCCTGTGTACTTAACCGATCTTTTATCGCCCTACAATCCTTCACGCTCTTTAAGATCACAAAACTCTGGACTTCTGGTTGTACCTAGGATAGCCAAGTCCTCTAAAGGAGGGAGAGCGTTTTCACATTTGGCTCCTAAACTCTGGAATAGCCTTCCTGATAATGTTCGGGGCTCAGACTCGCTCACCCAGTTTAAATCTAGATTAAAGACACATCTCTTTAGCCAAGCGTTCACATAATCCATCTCATATCAGATCAATTGCACATGACTATCTTTGCTTAATGTTATGAACAGCAGCTATGCTAATTATTCTCCATTTGCTTTTCCGTTTTACCTCGGGACTAGAGAGTACATCAGTTTCAGTTTGGATCCAACCTCTTAAGAAGACCTCAGATGACTAAAACTTTGGAAGAGACGGCGCCAACTCCTGCGAGGACTTCAGAAGATGCAACATCTGGATCAACACGCATATTCCCAAATTTCTATATATCCTAATTATTGTTAATATGTAATTCATTTTTCCAGGAGCTCTTTGCTTCTACCTTCAATTAAATTGCTAACAGTGATTGTAAATTAATTGCCTAAATTATTACATTATTAGCAAACTGCATTCTCCAAATTGTAATGTTGACATGCACTCTCTGTAAAGCTGCTTTGAAACGATATGTATTGTGAAAAGCGCTATACAAATAAATGTGAATTGAATTGAATTGAATATTGTCAATTAATATAATAGGCCTAATTGTATGAATATGTCATATGAATTATTCATAGTTTTAATTTATTTAATATAAATATAATGAATAATTAGCAGCAAAAGATGAGCAATTTTGTCTCTAAAATGTTTTCACTATAAACTGATTTAATTTGGAACGAGAGATACAGGGGGAGTGGCTTTATTGCATCAGATGCATGTCACTTTACTGACAGCTGATTGGTCCAGTTTTGGTTTGCAATCTCTAACTCAGAATAAAACCTGCTCCGGAGCAGGTTAGCCGTGTAGCATAAGTTACCATGGCAATGAACACAGCTAAAAACCAATCCACCTTCATGAGCCTGAAAAAACAGAGTTTGCTGAATGAAGTCTTGGGCTCAACAATACAGCCACTACATCACATAAAACACATAGTAAACAATAACAAAATAGCACAACAACAACAACAACACATACATTAAGAGAGAGAGAGAGAGAGAGAGAAATAATACAATAAAATAAAAATAAAAAAACTTACTAAATGTTATTTAATAACTTAATTGCAGAAGGAATAAAATAATTTTTAAAACGGTTTAATCTGTATCTTTGCATTCTTAATCTCCTACCCGATGGCAGCATTTCAAACTCAAGGTGTGTCCAAGGTGTGTGCTGTATCATGCAGAATCTTATATGCCTCCCTCAGTAAAGACTTTTCATACAGGGTCTGGAGATAAAAGGGTTCTTATTCTTCCCATGATCTTCATAGCTGTTTAAATAAGATGTCCAAGCCTGGATTTCAACTGTACTGTCAAATTACCATACCAAAGGTGTATTCCATATCTAATCACATTCTCCATTATAGCTTGATAAAACAACAAAATAATAATAATACTACTGACACCATATAGTCTGAGCCTTCTCAAAAAATACAATCTTGTTGTAACCGAGTACACAGATTATCAACATGAACATGCCATGTAAGAGAACAGTCAATATAAACACCAAGATATTTGTATGAGGACAACTGTGTTATTGGAACGTTATGAATATGTACAGGGCTATGAGCTCCAATTGCTATTGGATCGAATATCATCTCAGTTTTCTTCACATTCACAATCAGGTAGTGGGCATCACAACACTCTATAAAGTGGTTAATTTCAGAGTGGTAAGACGAGATGTCTTGGTCTTTATATAGTAAGCTAAGGACAGCAGTGTCATCACTAAATTTCACAATGTAATTGTTGTTGTTTTTGCTCACACAACTGTCTGTGTAGAGTGTAAAGAGAACTGGGGAGCTCACACACCCTTGAGGGACTCCTGTACTGATATATTGAGAGTCAGAGATCATCTTGTTAACCTTAACCTGTTGGATTCTGTACATTAAAAAAAAAAAAGTACCATTTTATGATATAAGGATTTACATCCATCCGTTTCAATTTCTCCAGTAATAAATATGGTTGTGTAACAGATGTAGGTGCAGTCAGAAAAAAACAACCAAGGAAACATACATGTGTAACTTCACAAGCAATTTTTCATAGAGCCAACAGTATTCATAGCACACAATGGCAGGTTTAGTATAAAGTGAGATTATAAAATAACCCCCTACATTTTTTTTTTTTAAATAAATAAAACAAAAATCTCCCCAACAGTGAATCTCTGCCACGTCCACCAGAGAGTATCTTGGTTTATGGGTGTGTTAGTGGAGATTGACAGCTCTTTCCCCCGGACAGGGTGCAGGTTTTGGAAAGTGCCACTAGCTCTACTGGAACACACTGTAGTAGTGCACTGGTGTGTTTCTACTGAAGTCCTGAAAGCCAGAGTCAAAGCCTACTGTTTCCAGTGAATCAGAGCTTATGAATGATTTGAGTGGGAGCCACTGGGTCTGACGTGGGTTAAAGGCCTGTTCACACCCACATGCACATGCTTTGTCTGTCCAAATCAATGTGAGTTTGACTCTCTGCCAGAAAAAATAAATCACTGCTTTTTGTTTCTGACACCTGCATGCCACAAATTAAGGAAACCAAGCAGCATTCGCATGTTTTCAATTTGAGCTATTTACCTAGAATTACGTATCACATTGTGTTTATCAAACAATGCCAAATGCTACGTCCCAATTCTCCTACTTCTTCTACGCCCTAAAAGTATGTACTCTTTTTGTGAACAAAAAATACATATTTTGAGTGTGTAGCAAAAGAGTAGACAAGCTTTGGGAAATACTATCACGTCATACAATTGCGTCTTTGCTCTCTGTCACATCCTGTCACCGTAAACTGGTCTGTCAATCATCTTACATCCTCCACCACATTTCATTTAGTTAATTTCCTACCGTATTGTCGAGCAATGCAGTAGCACGTTGATCTGCAGTCACGGGTCTTTCATGTGGAGAACTCTCCTCATATGCATAATGATGCATTTAAAAGTTAATGGCCAATCGGATCTTTATAAAAGTGGTATTGCAAATGAAATATAACACGGATAACATTAAATAAATATTTTCTATCAGGTTAAACTGATTATTAGTCACTCAAACCTCTCACTGTCAGTCGCGGATATCCGCCATGTTTTGTAGTTTTTTAACACTTTTTACTCGTGTTTGTAGTTCTGAACTGAATCCTCATCCAAAGCGCAATGGGTTGTGGGCAACATTAGCCTTTATAGTGTGCACGGATCCACACTTCGAAAATCTACCGGAAATAGTAGACCATCCGGGGACTTTTGGCATACTCTTTTCAACATACTATGCTTTGGGACACACTTATTTTAATCTCACATACTATTTAGGATGGATAGTATGGACATTGGGACGCAGGGAAAGACAAAAGCAGCTCAAATCCATTTCCACTGATGGTTACGGATTCTTAACCACACGGCCTGTGCATAAACATCTCCAGCTCGCAGCTCCAATCACATGACCTAAAGCACCAATTTTATTGGGTGGCCAGCTTTATTTTGCAGTGCAGTGGAAAAGAGATTAGAACAGATCATTGCATTGATGGCATGTCAACATTTGTGTCAATTCAAATTAAAATGTTTATCACAGCAAATGTTCCTGACGATCATTTGTCTTGGTGTGAGCAGGCCTTTAGTTATGTCGGTGGTTTATAATTCAAACATCTTTATTAAACAACATTTACAGTAGCTGCTGTTCTCCCTACGACAGCTGCTCAACTCTTCCTCATATAAGAGTCTGTTTGCCTCATTAAATCTCCAGAGGAACCCTTGGCTCCAAAATTTAATGACCAGACGAGGAGTGCAATTACAAATAAAAAAAGCTCAAAGTACTACATTCAGACTTGATAATACATGGATAAATAAAATACAACAAATAAAATAATAAATGTATACACAACCACTCATCATAAATCTGCTTGTCCTGATTGTTCTTTTCTGCATTCTGCAGTACACATCCTGCATGCAAATTTACTATTCATCTACCAAAAACCCACCTCTTGGCTCCATCACTGCATTCTGAATGCATATTTGTTCAGTCATCATTCAGCCTTCAGGATATCACGACAAGTTGTATAGCATTGCCCACGTGAAAAAGACATACAATTAAATGTATTTAAAATGTACTTTAAATTCAAGTAGTATGTTTATAGTACATTTGTATTCCCAACCTGCTTATTTGAAGTGCATTAAAAATATACTAAATTGCATTTTAATATATTTCTAAAAAGTATACTAGAAATACTATGGTAATAAATATATGCTTAGTTAAGCTTTTAAGAAATATGCTAAAACACAAGCATACTTTAAGTGAAATTTTAGTGTATTTACAAAAAATAAAAAATAAATAAATAAATCTTATTTTACTCTTACTTTTAAGTATATTTTATGTGTAATTTGTGTAAGAACATAGCAAAATGATTCAGATTTTAGTAGGTTTGAAGTATACATACTTTATTTATAACCATGTGTAGGTCTACTGCAATATATTTTAAATATCTATGTAATGAGCATGTGCTTCAGCCTGCTTTTCAAAAGTAAGATATTTTGAAAAACATTTTTAACATTTTAATATATTAATTTCACCCCCTTCACTCGTCGGGAAAAAAGTCAAGTCAGCCTAAAATCAGCCTAGCTCACTGTGTCCTCTTCCATAATACAGCATATTACCTTTGACAAGAAACAGCCAACAGCACAGTGTGTTTGAGAGTATTTACCAAAATAAAACACCATGGGCCCTATTTTAATGATCTAAGCACATGGTCTGAAGTGCATGGTGCAGGTGCACTTGGGGCGTGTCCGAATCCACTTTTGCTAGTATAACGACTGGAAAAAATGGTCAGTGTGCCAGGCGCATTGTCTAAAAGGGTTGTCCCTGTTCTCTTAATGGGTCATGGGTGTGTTTTGGGCGTAACGTGCAATAAACCAATCAGAGTCTCATCTCCCATTCACTTTATAGCCAGTTGTGCTCACACCATAGTGGATTCGCAATTTACATGGCGGAATTTGCAAGCGGAAAAACTGAATGCTTCTCTAGTGAGGAAACGGATCTGCTCATGTGTGAGGTTAAAGCGCGCAAGCAGACCATCTACGGGACAAGCTGGATTCCACCAAAGCATTTTTGTCTTTATGCACTCAATAATAATCTTTTACATTGTAATGCTTTTATTTTTAATATTTGGCATGTTTGTGTGTGTAACAAACAGAGTGTACGTGCGTTGTGCACCTGCCTATAGGTGCATATTGTAAATAAAAAAAAATAAAAAAAATGATTGACTTTAGACTAGGTTTCAGTTGGTCACTGCGCAGTCTATTTCAGTTTCCTCAAAATAGCAACACGCCAACAATGCACCTGAACACACCTCGTTTTCAGACCAGCACGCCCATGGGTGAACAGATGCGTGAGTGCATTTGCTGTTTAAACAATGTGGTGCTGAACATGAAAATGATAACTTTGTCGGGCTGAAACTAGCAAAATACACTTGCGTTGTGCCGGGTGTATGATAGGGCCCCTTGTAATAAAGTGCAAATCCTCATTAAATAATTGCATCATCACACAATTGGTGTGTGCATTTCAGCAAAATATGGTGACTGGCCACAAAACCAACAAAATTTTATGTAAGCCAACGCAACATGACAGCGCTCAGACCAAAGGACATTAGCGACAGACACTTCCGCATCATTGAAAGTGAACAGCAATCATGGCATTTTGGAATAAACCACCACAAACCAGCAATGTTGATGATAAATCATATCATTAGACCGGCAGAGCAGCCAATTAAATGTATGTAACAGACTGTATTAAACTTATGATTTGGGAAAAATGTAACTATTATGCAGAATTACAGCAAATGTGCATGGTCACTATGTCGAGAGAACAAGTCGACCACTTATCGTCTGAAGGGACAGAGACGAGTATTGACCAAGCTCACGCAAGTACCAGGGAGGTTCCTGAAGAGCCTACACTCTGATATAACTCTAGGGAGTTAGGATACAAACTTGGACGTTGGACGTGCTAAGAACCTACTCGACCCAGAGGATCGCTTTCAAGGTGGCCCGCTCGAGGGCCAACTACTTGCTAGCAGATCTAGAATTCCAGGGCTAGTATCAGGGAGGCTCCACTGGAGCCTGGGCTAACTAATAACCATCTGCTCAACTCTAGGGAACTAGGACACGCAGGAACCCAGCTCAACCGGGAGGATCGCTCCCAAGGAGACCCAAGGAGGGCCAGCTACTTGGTAGCGGATCAAACTTCAGCAGAAACAGCCACAAGAGTTACTGCAGGCTTGGAATACTCGTTTGCATTGCCATAATGAGCCGTGTACTCAGCATAATGCTTTCTACCCTTAAAACAAGGGGAGTTCAAATCTATGTGACCGGGCTTATGAGGAGGCCTCAGATAGGGCCTACCACTCTAGCTTAACATGGCCACAGGCCCGGGGCTAATGCTCGAGCTCCAAGGGAGCGTGCTCATCTCACCCTGAAAGAAGGGAGTATTTGATATGCTCAACCTGGGCATCGCTGGTGATGGGCACATATGGGGCACAGAGCGAAGTGAGCTAAACCGAAAAAGTGAGCTCAAGAGTGAAAACCTGAGCAAAAACTCTTGCTCCAAGATGAGAAAGACCGTCTGAGCTCAGCTCTGGAGAAATGGAGGCCCCAACAGGAAGAAATTCCACAGGAGGGGCCTGCAACACTCGGCCCTACAACTTGATAAAAATCAAGGAGCTTATGGCTGAGAGATTGCTCTAAGCTCGACCAGATAAAGCTACTACCAAAGCTCTAGAGAGCGGAGACTTCAGCAGAGTGCTTCCCACTCTCTAAACGAGAAACACACACACACACAGCACGAGCAAACAGTTTCCTCAAAAACTGAACGCGCACGGTCCTCGCCCAAACAAACAACGCACAAGTAATGTGTATGATTAAGTGTGAGAAACTCGAACCAATCCACCCATCACTCGAACGTTTGCATCCTCAATATCACAGACTGCTGATATTGAGGATGCAAAAGACAAAGCATCCTCAAACAGCACAACACTCTCGTCAGCTGCTGAAGCATACGAAAGAAACATGTACAAACACTTCAGTCGAACTTCTTCTGTGCGCATCGAGCACAAAAGATTGTCTGTCTTCCCATAGGAAGACAGACAAACAAGAGTGGAGCTTCCTCAACGGGAAAGCTCTACAAAAACATGTAAAGAACTCTCGAGTACTGAACATGCATGCTCTAACAAAGGATGCACAAGTCATGAGTGTCATCAAGCGTCAAAAATCTAAGACATGGATGTACACACCGCTTGAAACATCTGCTTAAAAAAGCCATTCTTACCTAGAACAGTGTTTGAACAGCATTTAGATAAAACAGTCCTTGAAGACAAAAAGAGGTCGACTTGTTCTCTAGGTGCCCCTTATGTGCGTTTGGGTCGCACGATTGGCCAATACGATTGCCGTGATTTGATAGCGTTTCAGACACCGCTTCCCGCGGAGGTGTTCCCCATAGCGTTAGATGCAATGCGAGTTCCCTTTCAAAAGAGAAATTCCATTCATTCATTGCTATAGGAGAGGAAGAATTGTCTAAACTCGTTAAATCATCTAAATCAACAACATGTATGTTAGACCCTATACCGACTAAGCTACTGGTCCAAAACGCTGCAGCTAGAGTTCTTACTAGAACCAGGAAGTATGACCATATTCAGTCAAGTCAAGACACTTTTATTTATAGAGCGCTTTTTACAATGCAAATTGTGTAAAAGCAGCTTTACAGTGGTAACAGGTAAATAATTTTGGCTACACAGCATCTCTTAAAGAAAATGTTGTTATTGACCAGGTTAAATGAATTCAGTATTGATTCATTCTGTTGTAAAAATCAATATAAGTATTTATTTAGTTAATTTATCTATGTATCAGCACTGGAGAAAACAGTGATGTCATCGTCCAGCTCAGTTCAGTTTGCATACAATGGTGTCAATGCAGGCAGATCAAAACACTGTTGAATATCAAGTGTCAAGTGTCCCCAACTAAGCAAGACAAAGGCGACGGTGGCAAGGAACCCAAACTCCAACAGGTGACATTAGGTGACAAACAGGTAATAAAAATGGAAAAAAAAAGCCTTGGAAGAAACCAGGCTCAGTCGGGGGGCCAGTTCTCCTCTGGCTGACAGCAAACAGTGCATAATTATGATTTAGGCAGCATTACAGGTCATTAGTCCAATTGGGATTGCAACAACAGTCAAAATATTTAATCCAGTTCCATATAGTTGAAGATCGTATTCATCACACCGGTATGGGATGGTTTGTTGGGAATCTGTGCCACTGGCTGTCATGTCGATGAGGCCTTCACGGGGGATGATCTAGTTGACACAATCTCTGCTGACACTTCAGGGATGCGTTGTGGTCGTGTCTAGGTGCAGGTCCTCAATCTGACCTGGATACGGCCCGGATTCGGCTGACTACGGTAAACCTCGGGATAAACAGAGATTATGGTCATACTTCCTGGTTCTAGTAAGAACTCTAGCCGCTGCGTTTTGGAACAGCTATAGTTTGTTTATCAAGCAAGCAGGGCAATCACCCAGTAGAGCGTTGCAGTAATCTAGCTTTGAGGTCATGAACGCATAAAACTTACTTTAGCTCGATAATAACTTTTTTCCTAGAGCTGCCATAAAGCCAAAACAATCTCTGTCCATTAATTTTCCTATTATCACTGTGAAGCTGCTTTGAAACAATCTGTATTGTAAAAAGCGCTATATAAATGAAGATGACTTGACTTGAGAAAACAATGTAAAGCATGAGAGGAATGATTCAGTGATTTCTGACCGCTGCTACAGGGTCATACAGCAGGATAATGTTCCTGTTATTGACCTTCATTAGGCACACAATGAACCGTCGGACTCTCTCAATACAGATGATCTGGTTCAGATTACAACACTTGCAGTTCACTTTGGCTTTACTGTGTGGAAGGATCAAAGACTGTCAAATTGCATTCATGAAACTCAACAGTCAGCTGATGAGCATGAAAGGAATGACGAATGTCAAAAACTTGATTTACAAACAGAGAGAACATGTTTATCCCACGCAATCTGAATTCTGCATTCCTGTCATTTCAGAGAACTGATAATCTTTACACTATACCAATGCCTTTGCATTATATACATGTGCATGGCATGATTTATAATGTGCTGTTAGCATGATTTCTAATGTTTCTCAGCTTTGGACAAGCCTTCACTTGACCTTCACATCTTGAGGGTCACCTGAACTCAACCCAGCATCAATGAAACCAGACTATCATCTGATCAGCTGAAGCTGCGATAATGGGCGTGACAAGAATATTAATGACTGTCATACTTTATATATGACATACAACAGAGGGCAAATACGTATAAACACACAGCAGTTTATGGGTAAGAGCTCATTCAGATCAATCCAGTATTCCTTTCCAGCACAGCTCTTTGTGAAGAATCAAGATCTGGGGTACGTACAGGATTACATTGACAATTAATTAACAACTGAAACGATTTAATTGTATATGATCTAATTTTTAAAAGAAAGGAGTTAATGGAACCTTTGACATAAATATTTACAGAGAGCATAAATTGAACTGACTGAGTTATGACCATCTGCAGATGACATTTTTTATTCAACTTGACATTTGATATTCAACAGTGCTTTGATCTGCCTGCATTGACACCATTTTCTTAAAGAGCTGCTGTGCAGCCAAAATTATATACCAGTTGTCACTGTAAAGCTGCTTTGACACAATCTGCATTGTAAAAAGCGCTATATAAATAAAGGTGACTTGACTTGACTTGCAGATATCTAATATATTTTTGTATACATGTCTTTTTCATCAGACATTAAAGAGCTGTTTATTCACTGATGTTTCTTTAGTAGGCAGAAGTACTTTTAACTACTTTAGCTTTTTGGGTAACTGACAAATAACATGGAGATTTCTGCCACATGATGTTCGCTGCTGATCATAATTTTGGGTCAGTAAGATTTTTGAAAGAAGATTAATATGTTAAGTGAAGGTGCATTTATCTGATTAGAAATCTAAATATTACTGTATTTTTCTGAATATAAGACAGTCCCCCACTTCTAAGATGTATCTTTTGGAAAAAGGCTTTTTGAAGACCAAATTTGGTCTTTTATAAAGAAAATGCTTTTATTTGAAAATTATTTTCATATTGCATATTTTTCATATTTTAATTTTTGTATTGAAAATATGGTAAAAACTGGTAAAATGTCAAGTCAAGTAAAGTCATCTTTATTTATATAGCGCCTTTTACAATGCAGATTGTGTCAAAGCAGCTTTACAGTGATAACTGGCAAATAATTTTGGCTGCACAGCAGCTCTAGAAGAAAATGGTGTCATTGTCCAGCTTAAGTAAATTCAGTATTGATTCATTCCTTTGTAAAAATCAATAGTTATTAATTTAGTTATTTCATCTATACATCAGCTCTGGAGAAAACAGTGATGTCATTGTCCAGCTCAGTTCAGTTTGCATACAATGGTGTCAATGCAGGCAGATCAAAAACATGTACCAACAATCACATTTAAAAATAAACACTTTATGACATACCATAAAAATAACCTATAGTTCTCATTTCCAGTAGATTTCACAATGACTGATTTCTCACATTTTATTACTTTGACACAATCTGCATTGTAAAAAGCGCTATATAAATAAAGGTGACTTGACTTGACTTTATGTACAGTGACGGATGTTGGCATATAAAAAAACACAGGTGTTTGATCCGCATTACCTATCTGATCCAGGGGATATGAGTTCTTTCCTTAGGCCGATCACAAAGCTCTGAAAAGACAACAGTTTTTCCTTGAAGTCGAAGGTTAAGCACTGGGCAAGACTTGTTCTGTGGCGCAATGCTATTCATAATGCCGCCTCATTCTTACACTGCATCACAAAGCGGCCATTTTGAAGAAATGGCCAGGCAAGTGTGTCAGTGCGCAGCCGAAACATGAAATGATAGGCTCGCTGGTGGGTATGTTCAGCTCTTTGCCTTCAGCTAGATGACGCCTCTGGTTATGGGTAGCCCCTCATTTCTTTTTTTGGCTACATACTGACACACTTGCCTGGTCGTTTCTTTGAAGCAGACACTTTTAGGATTGCGGTAAGATTTTCCGTGGCTGTTAGCATTTTTAAGACTGTCTTCCGTGGCTCGCCATCTTCTAGCATAACACCCTGACACACCTTATTCCTTGGCTGCTTAATGAGAGTTGTTTGATGATTCCGCTGCGTTTATCAGTTCTGGGGGGAACACTCGTTTTACACGTATTTTGCGCTTCCTATTGTTATATTGTCCTGAATATAACACAACCCCATTTTTTCAGATGTATTCCCAAGAAAAAAGCACTGTCTTATATTTGGAACAATACGGTAAAATATGTATAAAAGGAAACATGCATATTTCTAGATGCTTCAAATGATCAGCCTAACCATAACCCTATTTTGCATAGATTAACATTAACATTTACGCATGTTGTGTGATAGATCACTTTCAAAAGGTCAAATGTTCCTGGTCTATCAATTAATCTGAACTCGTGAAAGCTCTGTGTATGGTTATATACTATAGTAAAATGCTGCATAGACATTTTTTTACATATTACGAGAGCACGACATTACATACGCTAGCCATTGATACTTCATCTGTTGACTCAATATCTGCTACTGCCATTCTAGATATAAACACAAATGAACTGACATGACGACAACAACAGTGAGAAAAAAACAGCTCGGCAACTACATTCTTATCCAGTTTGTTCTTGTTTGTGGTGAGTTACAAACACACACACACACACACACACACACACACACACACACACACACACAATGAATGAGTCAGTGTTTTTGAAGGAATCTCTTGAGTGAATGATCTTGTGCCTCACTAATAAAGACAGTCACTTGTCGCCACCTGCTGGTGTAAAGCTGCAAACAGAGTCACTAAGCAGCATTTAGTGCAGTTATGGCTCTGGGATAAAAACTGAACAGAATTCAAAACATGGCTTTGCAGTGATAACAGGAAAATAATGATTCACACACACACACACACACACACACACACACACACACACACACACAAGCTGGTATGAAGATCTAAAATGTAACTTTCGGCAGGTGTCTGTCTGTGAGACTTCTGCTTCACATGCAAGATTGTGTGCAGGATTCATCAGCGCTCCCTCTATAGGCAGGCTTTCGTTTCTGATATTCCATGTTAAGTATTCTGTTCAAAAGGTCTATCTACACTAATTGTTTCAACATTTTTTAGCTGGTATTTCTGCATGTTCCTCATTCCATAGGTGTGTGTTCTTGAGCAGTTTGTCAGCATCATAGTGATATTCATATGACCATGGAAATACTTTGAAATGCTGCTTATCTCCTCATTGTTTTTAAAGAATAAAAAAACATTCATAAAGAGGAATGTAATCCCCTCGGCTGTGTTAAATTTCGCTATAGGATTCTTTACATTTAGCAAGGTTTAAGCATGCCAAGAAAAGGTGCAAAAAATCACGGCACAATGGGACTTTAAGCACTATCTGAACACATGCCTGAACAGCAGAGGCTAGTGTAACAAGGAATCTAGTCATAGATAATCCGTGAGTCTGAATTTAATCCAGACAGCTTTCATATTCATAATGGTCCATTAAAAAAAATTGACTGAAATCATTCTATATGTGATTGTCTATCTCTGTTTTTATAACATAATTTCTATTGCTGTGTTATCGGCATTTAAACTTACATATGGACCCATTTATTTAACAAACATACTGATTCTAATGCCTTTTGTAAGTAAAATGATGTAAATCTGTTAGGAACAGCACTATATCTGCTGATTCTAGTTAGCACGATTGCTGGGCGCTCCTCAGCTCGAATGCTAGCATCTGTTAATATCAATGTACTAGTAGTATAATTGTAATGTACTATTTCAATATTATTGGGACTAAATTTGCCCACTTTTTAATGTGTAAAATTTAAGGCTCTTGACGTAAACGCTTTAACGCATGTGATTAATTTAAAATCCTTGACGTGTTAAAATAATTTAACGCAAATAAATAACTGAAGCATGTGAAATTGTGCCATTAAAGTTATTTACATCACACAGTTCTACACTGACCACCTGTATTCCTGGTAGGCAGAAATTTCCATTCTAACCCTTTACCCTGATTTTGTTTCTCTGTTTGCGATCAGATCATTTTAAGCCACTAAAAAAGTTTTCAGTCCAATGATCAAGTAAGCAAAACAATCAGTCCAAAACAGTGCTAATGTAAAGAAAACCAGGCGGATTACATCATCAGAGATGGCAGAGAGAATAGAGACGTTGCGATTTCAGTGAATTGTCCATTCCAGTGTGTGTTTCACCTTAAAACACAAGCACTGTTATATTCTGTGATTGTTTCTGAAGTTCTGCGTGAAATCACACTGTGTGAAATACAGACTGAACGGTAAACTCCACTCTATGGCCAGATGATTTGCAAACTACGCTTCTCGGCTGGATAATGCTAACCAGCATCTCACTAGTAACGTTCTGATTGATGTGGACTGTAATCAAAGTAAAGACGATTGTGGTGCCGTACAGGAGTCGTACAGTAAACACGTGTGAGTCCGTTATATTGATGTGCAAACAAACCGTGTCAACGCACTGATCTCACACTGTATTTATGCACAGACATATTTCAGTACACACACATTTAGGATAATGTTTTGATTTGTCGTGTGTATGTTGCTGTGTTTAGTAATTCTGAATGGATCCGTGTACTGTGGTAGATTCATGCAGTCAGGTCAAGGCGGTTGGTTTAGTTTTTTTTTTGGCATCTCCATGTGTTCCTGTTCGGTATCTCAACTTGACTTGTCTAAAATGTAAACAAATACTTTGCTGTTTCGCTTATCCACTGTGAATTCTGAAAAATCTGTCATGTTTTTTTTTTTATTATTATTTTTTTTTTTTATGGGTGCTTTGGTATGCATAAATTTATGAATTATATGGACCCCTTATATTATTTGCTTATTTGGTGTCCTTTTGGATTCTCCGTGTGTATTTTTTTGAAAGATACCTAAATTTACCTTGAAAAAAGCTTGCAGAAATTACAAATTATTAAAATGTTTGTCAACTCAAGCATAGTTGTGGTATCATTTGAAAGAAGACAAAGGGAGCTTTATTTTTCAAGTTTCAGAATTAATATAAGTAAAAATAAAAAGTTAGATATGCTGAAGTATATTGAAATGGAAATGTTTTTTGCATGACATCATGCGACAGCTAGAAATCCACAAGTCTTAAGAAGTTATGTTTCAAGTTTGTACACTCAAGTATACTTAAGTGTAATTTTAGAATTGCACTTAAGAATTACATAAAAATAATTATATAAAAGTAGACTGAAAGTATACATTTTTAGTTTAAAGTATACTGATAGCACACTTGACTAAACTTTTTTTTCCTTTTTTTTTTTTTTTTTTTTTAATGGTTTTTACAAACTCTTCTACAAACATGGATTTGTGTTTACCCAGCAAAATGTATGTACATATTTCAGGGGATTTGCCACGATGCCTGGTTACTTTTGTCACAGCTAAAATAAATAAATGGTATATTTGATCTTTTCCTATAGGCTACTGTACTTCAGTACTGTATGGAGTGGTGAGTAGAGCAAACACACACTAATAATAATAATACAAATTCTAATAATAATTATTATTACTAATAATAAGAGACTATCTAAATCCATAGAACAGTGAAAATTTCTCCATGATGCTGGAACAAACTGCAGTGTTGAGAAAAGTTTTAGGCAATTTTGCACAAAAGTTATGTAAAGTGAAGATTTTTTTTTTTTCATTTAATGTCTATTAAACCCCCCCCCCCATAAAATAATTTTCATTATTAATGCATATATTTATGTAGAATATTGATTTTGTGTTTTTAAGAATGACACCAAAAAAAAAAAAAAAAAAATAATAATAATAATAAAAAACACATGTATTTTACATTTTGTACAAAATCAGATAACAGTTGGGATTAGTTTACGAGCAATGGGATTTTTTTTTTTTTTTTTTTTTTTAATTCATCACTAAACATGTTGCTTTTTGTTTTATTTTTAGAATGCAACAATTCATTTTACCCGTGAGTTCAAAGACTTTTTTCATATTTATTCTATTACTCGTATTACAGCATAATTTAGAATTTAGTTCAAGCTGATCTGTCTTGTGCTATTCTATCTCTTTCCCAGCAGAATTCCAGCAGCCAGAGAACAGGTCAGAATGATTATCTTTGTCCTCTGTCTGAAGTCTTAGCAGCTTTATGGTGATGCTGGTGAAATGTCATTTTAAAAGTAATTTCTCTTGCTCCCAAACAGCACTATTAATGTCTCAGTGCAAACATGCAGCTCAGTGGGGCTGAACAGTGCGACCTCAGCGGTAAGACCACCACACACCTGTCTGCCCATAAATGCCTAAAATACCACACAAAACAGCTGCCAGTTATCAGTAATATCTGATCCAGCTCTTTGTTCATGTTAATGAACCAAATCAGCAGCACATACAACTTTTAAATCAGTGATAGCAGAGAATGATTAAGGGGAATTGGACTCGACTCTAACTCTTCAGTAACTTGTCTCAGTAATGACGGTTTTCTCTTTCTCAGGTGATCAGTGCTGCAGCCCACATGAGCAATCAGGCGCTGTGTGCCATGATGAGCGATGGAAACATCCCCGGTGCTAAACTGCAGAGGCTGCACACACAGCTCAGACACGTCATCCAATCAGCACTGAATTTCTCTACAGAGCTGGTCAGTAACTCACACAACACACAAGTCCAGCTTAGTCTCTCATCCATTGTCTCTATGTGACGAATCACAGCTTTCTGTCTTTTCCAGAACTCACATACAAAAGTCCATGTGGCTACTCTCTTTGTTTCTTTGGAAGATCTCAATGAAACAACCGTCCAAAATCTGCTGTTTGTTGAGAACTGGCTGTATTTGAAGTTTCTGCCTGTTCTGTCATACATGAATGAAGAGATTATGACACGACTGAGCCGGATGAACTTCACCTGTGGAGCCTTCCACGTGATGTACATGACATTTCAAACAAGACAAAAATACATATTCACATTTAAATATTTCACCTTAATACAATAGGTGTTAATGCAGTAATTTTTTTGAATGGACAGTGTGGAAGTCCTCAGCAGGGAGGGATCGCTGATCAGAGACAGGCAGCAGAAACAGATCTTCTCTCATCTCATTTACTCTTACCTGTCCAGGAGCGATACAGCAGGTACTCAGACATTAATTGATAAATGTACTGAAGGGACTTTATGGAAGATTGCATGTAATGGGTGATAATTGTTTGATTTCAGATCCAGGTTGCTTTTCAAATATCACCAAAAACAATGAATGGCTGCAGAAGAATTTTGGGATCTTCTCCAAATATGCAACACTCAGTCAACTGACAACACTCAACAACCATTTCACTCAGGTGAGTTGAACTCTGAAAATTACTATCTAACAACTGTTATGATCCACATGAGCTTTGGCTTATGACTTGTGTGCTTTGCAGCTGGATTCATTAGGATTATTGAGTCCATTTCAATTGGCGGAGTATACTGCGACTTTTGGAGCGCTGAACAGTGTGAATCTGACCAACATCATTTTTGACAGTCTTGAGGACGGTGATGCTTTCCAGAATATTGACCAGTTTTTCTGGAAACTAATTCAATTTAAGGTAAAATCATCTCACTAAAGGCCTAATTGGACAAATGTGATTTAATCTGTTGATAGAACTTAAGCTGAGTTTAACTCACAGTATTGCTGAATATTCTCAACAATGAGACAGAAAATTTGAATGTGTTCATAACACCAGTTATTTTAAATGTGTTATTTTTATGTCAAAGTAAGGTATACTTCAGTACATTTACAAGAAATAAAATGATTCTGTGGCCAGTTGTTCAAAAGTAATCTGATCGGATTTTGGTTATTGGATTGGATAAAATCTTGAAAATGGGTTGTTCAAAAGGAAAAAAGGATTCTGAAATCAGATCAGATCACAAAATCCAATCTTGGTTTTAATCTGGATAGAATCATCAGTTTGTGTTGTTTAAAACTTTTTAGTAAGATTTGGATACCTTTGATCCAAAAAATCTGGATTATACAGATCCCATCAGAATTAAATCAGTATTAAAACTTTAAAACTGCTCAAAAAATACAAAATTTTTATCATGTAATATACATACACATACACACACACACACACACACACACACACACATATATATATATATATATATATATATATACTTTTGTGAGAGAACGCAAAAGCATCCCCCCCCCCCCCGCACAGACCAATGGCACTACACCTACACCCTTAAACAGGGCACTATTTGAGGGGACAGCCATTTGTAGTGGTGTCCGAAACCATAGTGGACGATGTCAAGTGCACTCATTCAATCCCACAATGCAATGCATTAACAAGTGTACAATTCATGTATGCTCAACGGCTAGAGAATACCCATAATGCATTGTGAGAGTCGCGTGCCGAATGAATTCCTGCATCTCACCAGAAGATGCCGCCCACAGCTGATTCATCCATCTATTTTCCAAACTGCGCTGGTCCAATGTAGCTACAGTGTATTATCATACAGGTATAAATTCATTTTTAAGTGATTATTAAATTGTTTGATTAAGTTTTATACATAGTTTCAATGACAGAGTTCAAGATAAATATTTTCATCTTACTACCGGAGCTCTCAGTTTGAGAACAAGAAAAACATCTCAGGTTACGTAAGAGGAGTACAGACCTACGCCATCATGTTCTTGAAGGAGGCCCAAACAAGGCCTGCGACTTCAGAAAGACATGTGGCGTCAGCTTGTGGCAGTGTATAAGTTCTAAGGGAGCAAAATGAGAACCAGACTATCCAGTGAGGTTAACTATTTAACTCAACCTGAGCTTAAATCTGTCCCACACATTCCAACAGGCAATGTACTCAGAAAAACACTTAACTCTTAAAACAAGAGGAGTACAAAGTATGTCAATGTGCTCTGAAGGAGGCCCAATCATGGCCTACTACTCCAGAAAACACGGGCGTCAGCCAGTGGCAGTGTCTAAGCTACAAGGGAGCATAATCTGAGAACCAAACAATCAAGTGAGGTACCTAACTCAACCTGAGCTTAAATCTACACATTCCAACAGGCAATGTACTCGGTAAGAAACACTTTTTACCCTTACAGTAAGGGGAGTACAAATGAAAACGCTGCCATGCTCTGAAGTCAACTAGATCATCCATTGTGAAGGCCTCATCGACACGAGAGCCAGTGGCACAGCTCCTCAACAAACCGTCCATACCGGCGTGATGAATACGATGGATTGAACTGGAATAAATACTTTGAATGTTGCGATCCTATCAGGCTTATGATAGCTACCTGAATCGTAACAAAGCACTGTTTGCCAGAGGAGAACTGGCCCCCCGACTAAGCCTGGTTTCTCCCAAAGTTTTTTTCTCCATTTTAACACCTATTTGCCACCTGTTTGCCACCTATTTGCCACCTGATGTCACCTGTTGGAGTTTGGGTTCCTTGCCGCTGTCGCCTTTGGCTTGCTTAGTTGGGGACACTTGACATTTGACATTTGATATTCAACAGTGCTTTGCATCTGCATACATTGACAGCATTTTGTTTAAGAGCTGCTGTGCAGCCAAAATTATATACCATTTATCACTGTAAAGCTGCTTTGACACAATCTGCATTGTAAAAAGCGCTATATAAATAAAGGTGACTTGACTTGACTTGAAGGAGGCCAGCACCGGCCTACTACTTCAAAAGATCACAGGCATAAACCTGTTGTAGTGCTAGTTTTAAGTAAGCAAAACTTAAACATCTACCAACAAACTTGTGAAACAACAAGGCATTGTACACTGAAGGAGGCCCAAGACAAAGCCTTCTACTCCAAGTGTTAAACCTATGCATTTCAACAGTCCATATACTCAGAAAAAACAATTTTCACCTTTATAGCAAGGGGAGTACAAACTTAGTCACCATGCTCTGAAGGAGGCTAGAACAAAGCCTACTACTACAGAAACAGGTGCTAACCTGTGGCAGCAATAGAGTTATTGGGCTCACATTGTGTAGGGCAAAATCTAGAACTAAAGCATTAACAACCCTGAGAAACAGGGGAACGCTTTACCTTTCATTCATACTGCCCTGAAACTTCAAGGGCAGACGCTTTCCACCAAGACAGAAAATATCTGTACTGAACCCTAGGGAACAGGAGCTTAATGAAAGCTAACACTGTTTCACTCAAATTGAATGTTAATTCAAGGAGTTCAGGGGAAAAGACTAATTTACAAAGAATGAAAGTTCTAGAAAAGTGGGGCCTAGCAACACTAGCATTCTCTTATTCACATAGTGATAAGGGGCCTACCACCTTAGACAGCAGCACCAGGGAGACTAGCAATAGCCTGCTACCTAGCTGCTATAATCTAGCATCTACACCAAAGGGGTAACGGGCCTTGGCCTGACAACTCTGATAAGAGGAGGCCAGAACTAGGAAACTACATTCTCTTCTGACAGGGGTAGTAATACATAATGTGAAATGCTTCAGTATATCACCTAAACCCTAGTTCTAGCCTAGGCCAGCTATAGCTGTGGGCCTATAAGGCCACACATAAGCATAGATCTGCCTGGGCTTAAACTCAACCTCTAAAACTCTCAATATAGAGTAGGCAACTCCGAAAACTCTAAAACAAGAACTTAGAGGAGCAACGCTCAACCCAAGCCAAAAAATGTCAGGCGACCCTGAAGGCCGACGCTTAACATAGATCTATCTGAAGTAAAAGAGTGACAATCTCTAATACAAACTCTAGCTATAACCAGAGGAGAAAGCTACTCTACCATATGGTGGCTGTAAAGGTGGCCATATAACCAACACAAAAATAACCAACCTAATAGGAACTTCAGGGCCCTAAATCCCCTTACTTTTTACTTTACACACCCAGGAAAAAGCTATACAAAAAGACTAAGGTCAACATATTTTAATATAAAAATACATAAACCAACTTACTCCCTGCGGCTCGAAGAACGAAGACTTACCATCATAGAAGGATGGAATCTATGGTTCTTTCAAGCCCCTTCACTATCAAGCCAGAAGGCGAGCCATCAGAAAAATATTCATCATGGGCCTGGCCCTCAGCCTGAATGTAAGAAGCGCCTGGGTAAAAATCAACCATTACTCAGGAGGTGGAAGAAGAGAGGAGAGAGTAGATGTAGCTACCCTCATGGAGAGGAAATCAATCACTGACGCTGCTGGCGTCTGTGATTGATCACCTCCCTCAGATCCTGCTTCTTCTTCCTGGAGTCTTAAATCCTACACTCAGATTGCTCGATTGCTCCTGTCTGCCTCGCTGCTCAGATTGGTTTGCGTTTGTAACTCCGTATAGCTTTGTTTTGAATCTCTTTTATTCATTGTTGCCTATTTTTTTATTTTATTTATTTTTTTATTACCTTATATGTAATATTGCCTACCACACTAATCTGACGTCGCTAGCTTGTAATCTTTGAATCTAAATCGCTGTTACAACGCATTTGCATTTGCAGCGCTAGCTTGTTAACTTGTTAACAGTTTCTCGCGCGCTCCTTTTTCAACGCGTTCTTCAAACAGCTGTGGTAAGTCGGATCAGTCTACAAACACGGTGAGTCATGTCATCCTCTCCCAGCATTGCTACCTGTTCCATTTGCCACGTTTACCATACCTCTCTCTGTCAGCGACGAGGGATTTACATGTCATAAATGTAGGAAAATAGTCAGGCTGACAGAGAGAATCTCAGAATTAGAGACACGCATCCAAACTTTAATCGAGGATAGTAAGAATGCAAGGGCTTCAGATACTGTTTTGGATGCGACTAGCTTAGTGAACTCTGTACATTGTTCGGTTCCGGCTGTAGAGCCCACGCAGCAGGGCACTTGGGTAACGGTGAGGCGGCCTAGCCGCGGAAAACACCACTCTTCCGTTCCAATAAGAACATCAAACAGGTTCTCCCTACTCAGTGATACACCCACTGAGAATCCTGTTGAAAGTGCCCTAGTTATTGGCGATTTTATTACACGGAACGTGAAAATAGAGACACCAGCCACCATAGTCACATGTTTGCCGGGAGCCAGAGCACCTGACATCAAAGCAAATTTAAAAGTGCTGTCTAATGCTAATCGTAAATACTCTAAGATTATTATTCACGTCGGCACTAATGATGTTCGACTTCGCCAGTCGGAGATCACTAAAATTAACATTAAAGAGGTGTGTGAACTCGCAAGTACAATGTCAGGAGAAGTAATTTGCTCTGGCCCCCTTCCTGTTCATCGGAGTGATGAGATAGTTAGCAGATTATCATCACTCAATGGCTGGCTGTCTAAGTGGTGTCCGCAAAATAATATAGGTTTCATAGACAATTGGAAAAGTTTTTGGGGCAGACCTGACCTGTTGAAAAGAGATGGTATTCATCCCTCCTGGGATGGTGCTGCTCTTCTCTCTAGTAATATGGCACATAGTCTTAGAACTGAAACATGACAAACTGGGCCCCAAGTCAGGAAGCAGACAGACTGGCTAAACCGACCGTCTGCTAGCTGCCTCACGTTACAGAAGTCAGAAAATTCAGATAACTCCCAACACATAGAAACTCTTACACCTAGATATTTTCAAATAGAGACTGTGTCTGTACCCTGAATTAGTAAAAACAAAAAACTTGCAAACTCATTTAATGGTAAAAATGTAATTGATGTTCAACAAATAAAAAATAGAGATAATAATGCTAAACAAATGATAAAACTTGAGTTGTTAAATATTAGATCCCTTTCTTCAAAATCACTTATTGTTCATGATATTATCAAAGATAATAATCTAGATGTGCTGTGTTTGACAGAAACTTGGCTAAAACCGGACGATTACATTACTTTAAATGAGTCTAGTCCTCAAGGTTATGATTATCGACACAATGCCCGTCAGAAAGGCAAAGCGGGAGGTGTTGCTGTAATCTATAGTAATATTTACAGCATTAGTCAAAAGTCTTTCAAATATAATTCCTTCGAAGTAATGGTACTTTACGTAACATTATGTAGGTTGACATTTGTGCTGGCTACTGTATACAGGCCACCAGGACACCATACAGACTTTATCAAAGAATTTGCTGATTTTCTGTCGGAGTTAGTATTGGCTGCAGATAAAGTCCTTGTTGTTGGTGATTTTAATATCCATGTAGATAACAAGAAAGACGCATTAGGATTGGCATTTGCAGATATTCTAAACTCTATTGGTGTTAGGCAACATGTGTCAGGACCTACTCATATACTTTAGATCTAATATTGTCACATGGAATCGATATTGATGCTGTTGAAATTCTGCAGCAGAGTGACGACATCTCAGATCATTATCTAGTCTCGTGTATACTACATTTAGTCAAGGCGGCTAAACTGCCTCCATGCCATAAATATGGTAGAACCATCACTTCTACCACTAAAGATTGCTTTATAAATAATCTTCCTGATCAGTTTCATCGCCTTAGCATACCAGAAAGCTTAGAAGACCTCGATGTTGTAACAGAAACTATTGCCTCTGTCTTTTCCAGCACATTAGACTCAGTTGCTCCTTTGCGCTTAAAAAAGATTAAGGAAATTAATCCAATGCCATGGTACAATGAGCACACTCGGGCCCTAAAGTTAGCAGCCAGAAAAATGGAGCGCAGCTGGAAGAAAACAAAACTAGAAGTATTTCGCATTTCGTGGAGAGAGAGAATGATTGAGTACAGAAAGGCCTTAAAATCTGCTAGATCTGCTTATTTTTCAAAACTTTTAGAAGAAAATAAACACAACCCTAGGTATTTATTTGATACAGTGGCTAAATTAACAAGAAATAAAGCTTCAACTTCTGATGTTTCCAAAGAGCACAGCAGTAATGACTTTATGAACTTCTTTACTTGCAAGATTGATAATATTAGAGAAAAAATTATAACCATGCAACCGTCTATTACAGTATCGCGTCAGATAGTGCATTGTAGTGTCTCTGAGGAAAAAATCAGTTCATTTACTGCTTTAGGAGAGGAAGAATTGTCTAAACTTGTTAAATCATCAAAATCAACAACATGTTAGACCCTATACCGACTAAGCTATTGAAAGAAATGCTTCCAGAGGTTATAGATCCTCTTCTTAATATCGTCAATTCATCTTTATCACTAGGATACGTACCAAAAACTTTTAAGCTGGCTATTATTAAACCTCTTATTAAAAAACCACAACTTGATCCTAGAGAATTAGTCAATTACAGGCCGATCTCAAATCTCACTTTTCTGTCAAAAATACTAGAAAAGGTAGTATCATCACAACTATGTTCCTTTTTAGAAAGAAATAGTATCTGTGAGGATTTCCAGTCAGGATTTAGACTGTACCATAGTACTGAGACTGCTCTCATTAGAGTTACTAATGATTTGCTCTTATCATCAGATCGTGGTTGTATCTCTCTATTAGTGTTACTGGATCTTAGTGCTGCATTTGACACTATTGATCACAATATTCTTTTAAATAGACTCGAAAATTATGTTGGCATTAGTGGAATTGCATTGTCATGGTTCAAATCATACTTATCTGACCGTTATCAGTCTGTAGTAGTAAACGAAGAGATGTCATATCGATCACAAGTTCAATATGGAGTACCACAAGGCTCAGTACTAGGACCGTTGCTGTTCATTCTGTACATGCTACCCTTGGGAGATATCATTAGGATGCATGGCGTTAGTTTTCACTGTTACGCTGATGATACTCAGCTCTATATTTCTTCGCGCCCTGACGAAACTTACCAATTCACAAAATTAACAGAATGCATAGCTGATATAAAAAATTGGATGACCAGTAATTTCCTACTACTAAATTCAGAAAAAACTGAGATTCTAATTTTCGGACCAAAAACTTCTTCACGTAATAACCTAGAATACTGTCTAACACTTGATGGCTGTCGTCTCGTCGTCTCTTAGGAACCTGGGTGTGCTCTTTGATACCAATCTTTCATTTGAAGGCCATGTTACTAGCATCTGTAAAACCGCATTCTTCCATCTTAAAAATATATCTAAACTACGACATATGCTCTCAATGAAAAATGCAGAACAGTTAGTTCATGCGTTCATGACCTCAAGGCTAGATTACTGTAACGCTCTACTAGGTGGTTGTTCTGCTCACCTGATAAATAAACTACAGCTCGTACAAAATGCAGCAGCTAGAGTTCTTACTAGAACTAGGAAGTATGACCATATTAGCCCAGTTCTGTCAACACTGCATTGGCTTCCTGTTAAACATCGTATAGATTTTAAAATCTTGCTGATTACTTACAAAACACTAAATGGTTTAGCTCCCCAGTACCTGAGCGAGCTCCTAATTCATTATAGTCCTTCACGTCTATTGCGATCTCAGAATTCAGGCCAGCTGATAATACCTAGAATATCAAAATCAACCGCAGGCGGTAGATCCTTCTCCTATTTGGCACCTAAACTCTGGAACAATCTTCCTAGCATTGTTCGGGAAGCAGACACACTCTGTCAGTTTAAATCTAGACTAAAAACGCATTTCTTTAACCTGGCATATACATAACACATTACCAATTTATATTTTCAAATCTGTTAAAGGATTATTAGGCTGCATAAATTAGGTCAGCCGGAACCGGGAACACTTCCTATAACACCTGACGTACTCGTTACATCAGAAGAAGAATGGCATCTACGCTAATATTAGTCTTTCTGGTTATCCCGAGGTTCACCGTAGTCAACCGGATCCAGGCCGTATCCAGGTGAGACCAAGGACCTGCGCCTTGACACGACCACAAGACAGCCCTGAAGTATCAGCAGAGATTGAGTCAACTAGATCATCCACTCTGAGGGCCTCATCGACACGACAGCCACGACACAGTTCCTCAACAGCCGTGATGAATACAATCCTCAATTGGATGGAACTGGAATAAATACTTTGAATGTTGCGATCCTGTCGGACTTATGATAGCTACCTGAATCGTAACAAAGCACTGTTGGCCAGAGGAGAACTGGCCCCCCGACTAAGCCTGGTTTCTCCCAAGGTTTTTTTCTCCATTTAAACACCTATTTGCCACTTGTCTGCCACCTGATGTCACCTGATGGAGTTTGGATTCCTTGCCGCTGTCGCCTTTGGCTTGCTTAGTTGGGGACACTTGACATTTGACTTGACATTTGATATTCAACAGTGCTTTGATCTGCCTGCATTGACACTATTCTTTTAAGAGCTGCTGTGCAGCCAAATAATGTACCAGTTATCAATGTAAAGCTGCTTTGACACAATCTACATTGTAAAAAGCGCTATATAAATAAAGGTGACTTGGAGTCCCACCTTCTCTGGGATCTGCTCCGAGGAGGAGGAGGTGCCCGAGAGGCCGCACTGGACTTCTGGGCCTGTCTCCGATCCTCGAATCGGGACGGACCAGGACCTCCTGTCTGTGAATACGAGCCGAGTATGGGTCCTTCCATCTCAACATGTAGATCAGGAAGGAATGGAAGGCTCGCGGGGGCTGTCGGGTTATGGACGGAAAGGAACAGCTTGTCGAGCCGTCCGTGTGCGGCCCCTCTCTTAACACGCTCCCAAGGCAGCTGCAGCCTGCCAGAAGCGCGCTCCATAACCTCAAGCAGCTCCGCATACACAGGGCAGGGAGGATTAGAAGATTCAGCAGGCTCGCCCACTTCCTCATCAATCGCCATCTCCTGTTCTCTTGGGCTTAACACCAGAGAGATACCCTATATAAAAATTGTATTCAGATTTGGCCAAATTATTCAGATTGATGTGGTTACATGTAACTTTTTTTATTCTGATTGTGCTATTAGTCTGATTGCAATCAGATTATTAAGGTCCATGTTAATGCAGTCAATGATTTAAAGGACAGGGCACCTGTGCAACCTAAACTTCCAATCTCCTTAATTGACTCCGATTAGTTTTTATAGAAGTTGTAAAACAGATGTTTAATTTTTCCAGCTTAGTAGTGATCACTTAATGTCTTCAATAGAATTTGTGACAATTATGTCTGTAACTGTCACTTAGATAAGGTCCAGACAGTTTTACATTTTATAAATAATCAATGCAAAAATCCAGATATTCTGTGTTCAAATGGTTCACAGACTTATCCTTGCTGCACCCCCCCAAAACACACATGCAAAAGTTTAACGGAATAAATAAACAATTTTCACATCTAATGTTTTAACTAAGTGTCATAATGGAAAAGTAATGAGTTAATGTTAAGGAAATTACATTTTATGACAAACATATTGCTTTCTGTTTGTTTATCATTTCCTCCAGCCTTTGAACATCAGTCCTGTAGTGAGGGACATCATGATGAAGCGAACCTTCACTGTCATCAGTCTTCATTTTGCTAACTTTGGGATCTGCGACTGGTATTCCTGGTTCACTCTGAAACTTATTCCACTCCTGCCCAGCTTGACTGCAGAGATGCTCCAGACAGTAACATCAAACACAGACTGCAACGCATACAACATCATGTACGTATCACTCCCCAAATGGTCCCACTGTGCAGCATTTGAGTTTATCATAACAATGTAAATTAAAATGCAAGTATGTTTCTTGAGGCGGTTTAGTGAGTGATGAAAAACTAGTTTAAAGAGGTACCATCCCTAGCTTCCTTTTGATTCAATCTTTACATTGTAGTGTTGAGGCTCTGAGACAGCAGGAGATCACAGCTGTGCTGGGGGGCTACGTGAACCTGAATCATGGACTGGGTAGGGTTTTTTTTTTTTGTGACATTCTTCATTTAAAAACAGCTAAATGTGTATTAAACTAATAGGATTAATGTTTTTAACTTTATTCAATTTGGAAATAAAGATTATATGTGATAGTCAAAAAGTGCTCTGACATTAATTGGGACAGAATGAAACATAAAATATCAAAACTATGTAATCTGAGTTAGGTGTGTGCAGCAGAGCCAATATCTGTATCTGTAACAATCTTGTATAACTCATAAAATAATTGTTTTTATTATGATTATAACATTTATTTTAATTAGGGGTGTCCAGTCCTGCTTCTGGAGGGCCACTGTCCTGAACACCTGAACCAGCTAATCAAGGTCTTATAAGGCATACTAGACACTTCCAGGAAGGTGTGTTTAGACAAGTTGGAGCTAAACTCTGCAGGACAGTGGCCCTCCAGGACTGGGTTTGGACACTCTTGGTTTAAATATTTGCTAACTGTTGAATCTCATAGCTTCGTAGGCAGTGCTTCAAGGTCCGACCCGAGTTTGAGTCCCTGTTTGGTGACCTTTATAAAATAAAACAAACTATAAAGAATAAATGACAAATTATAAAGAACACATAAATGGTGTTTGTGATAGCTTATTTTATTTAGAAAATTGTTGAGGTATATACCCAGCTAAATTTTAATGAACTTTAATGCATTGTATTTTTGTTCCATAGGTTGTGCCGTTTTTCCTAGTGTATCAAGCACACCTGGTCTCACAACCACTGTTGGTGCTACTGATCTATCAAGTGCAGCTGTCACTTATGGTCCTTCAGGCACCACAGGCCATGCCCATCTATCAAGCGCAGCTGTCACTGACAGTCCTTCAGGCACCACAGACCATACAAGTCAATCAAGCACAGCTGTCACTGACGGTCCTTCAAGCACCACAGACCATATCCATTTATCAACTGCATCTGCCACTGACAGTCCATTAGGCATCACAGACCATACAAGTCCATCAAGCGCAGCTGCCACTGATAGTCCTTCAGGCACCACAGACCCTGCTGTTCAATCAAGCGCAGCTGCCACTGACAGTCCTTCAGGCACCACAGGCCTTTCTGTTCAATCAAGCACAGCTGCCACTGATAGTCCTTCAGGCACCACGGACCATTCTGTTCAATCAAGCACAGCTGCCACTGACAGTACTCCAGACACCACAGACGATGATGTTCAATCAAGCGCAGCTGTCACTGACAGTCCTTCAAGCACTACAGACCATACAAGTCCATCAAGCGCACCTGTCACTGACAGTACTTCAAGCACCACAGTCCATATCCATTTATCAAGTGCATCTGCCACTGATAGTCCATTTGTCACCACAGACCATACAAGTCCATCAGGCACCACAGGCCATTCTGTTCAATCAAGCACAGCTGCCACTGACAGTCCTTCAGGCACCACGGACCATTCTGTTCAATCAAGCACAGCTGCCACTGACAGTACTTCAGACACCACAGACGATGATGTTCAATCAAGCGCAGCTGTCACTGACAGTCCTTCAGGCACCACAGACCATACAAGTCGATCAAACGCAGCTGCCACTGACATTTCTTCAGGCACCACAGACCATGCTTTTCAGTCAAGCGCAGCTGCCACTGAGAGTACTTCAGACACTGACAGTCCTTCAAGCACCACAGACCATATCCATTTATCAAGTGCATTTGCCACTGACAGTCCTTTAGGCACCACGGGCCATTCTGTTCAATCAAGCACAGCTGCCACTGACAGTACTTCAGACACCACAGACGATGATGTTCAATCAAGCGCAGCTGCCACTGACAGTACTTCAGACACCACAGACGATGATGTTCAATCAAGCGCAGCTGCCACTCCCAGTCCTTCAGGCACCACAGACCATGCTGTTCAATCAAGCGCAGCTGTCACTGACAGTCCCTCAGGCACCACAGACCATACAAGTCCATCAAGCGCAGTTGCCACTCCCAGTACTTCAGGCTCCACGGACCATGTCCATTCATCAAGCACAGCTGCCACTTACAGTACTCCAGACACCACAGACGATGATGTTCAATCAAGCGCAGCTGTCACTGACAGTCCTTCAGGTACCACGGACCATGCTTTTCAGTCAAGCGCAGCTGCCACTGACAGTCCTTCAGGCACCACAGACGATGGCATTCCATCAAGCGTAGCTGTCACTGAGAGTACTTCAGACACTGGTGGTCCTTCAAGCACCACAGACAATATTCATTTATCAAGTGCATTTGCCACTGACAGTCCATTAGGCACCACAGACCATACAAGTCCATCAAGCCCAGCTGCCACTGACAGTACTCCAGACACCACAGACGATGATGTTCAATCAAGCGCAGCTGTCACTGACAGTCCTTCAAGCACCACAGACCATACAAGTCCATCAAGCGCAGCTGTCACTGACAGTCCTTCAAGTACCACAGTCCATATCCATTTATCAAGTGCATCTGCCACTGATAGTCAATTTGGCACCACAGACCATACAAGTCCATCAAGCGCAGCTGCCACTGACAGTCCTTCAGGCACCACAGGCCATTCTGTTCAATCAAGCACAGCTGCCACTGACAGTCCCTCAGGCACCACAGACCATTCTGTTCAGTCCAGCACAGCTGCCACTGACAGTACTTCAGACACCACAGACGATGATGTTCCATCAAGCGCAGCTGTGACTGACAGTCCTTCAGGCACCACTGACCATACAAATCCATCAAGCGTAGCTGCCACTGACAGTTCTTCAGGCACCACGGACCATGCTTTTCAGTCAAGCGCAGCTGCCACTGACAGTCCTTCAGGCACCACAGACCATGCTGTTCAATCAAGCGCAGCTGTCACTGACAGTCCCTCAGGCACCACAGACCATACAAGTCCATCAAGCGCAGCTGCCACTGACAGTCCTTCAAGTACCACGGGCCATTCTGTTCAATCAAGCACAGCTACCACTGACAGTACTTCAGACACCACAGACGATGATGTTCAATCAAGCGCAGCTGTCACTGACAGTCCTTCAGGCACCACAGACCAGACAAGTCCATCAAGCGCAGCTGCCACTGACAGTCCTTCAGGTACCACGGGCCATTCTGTTCAATCAAGCACAGCTGCCACTGACAGTACTTCAGACACCACAGACGATGGTCATTCAAGCGCAGCTGTCACTGACAGTCCTTCAGGCACCACAGACCATACAAGTCCATCAAGCGCAGTTGCCACTCCCAGTCCTTCAGGCACCACGGCCCATGTCAATTCACCAAGTGCAGCTGCCACTGACAGTCCTTCAGGCACCACAGACCATACAAGTCCATCAAGCGCAGATGCCACTGACAGTCCCTCAGGCACCACAGACCATGCTGTTCAATCAAGCACAGCTGCCACTGACAGTCCTTCAGGCACCACAGATCATGCTGTTCAATCAAGCGCAGCTGTCACTGACAGTCCTTCAGGCACCACAGACCATACAAGTCCATCAAGTGCAGCTGCCACTGACAGTCCTTCAGGTACCACGGGCCATTCTGTTCAATCAAGCACAGCTGCCACTGACAGTACTTCAGACACCACAGACGATGATGTTCAATCAAGCGCAGCTGTCACTGACAGTCCTTCAGGCACCACAGACCATACAAGTTTATCAAGCGCAGCTGCCACTCCCAGTCCTTCAGGCACCACGGCCCATGTGCATTCATCAAGTGCAGCTGCCACTGACAGTCCTTCAGGCACCACAGACCATGCTGTTCAATCAAGCGCAGCTGTCACTGACAGTCCCTCAGGCACCACAGAAAATACAAGTCCATCAAGCGCAGCTGCCACTGACAGTCCTTCAAGTACCACGGGCCATTCTGTTCAATCAAGCGCAGCTGCCACTGACAGTGCTTCAGACACCACAGACGATGATGTTCAATCAAACGCAGCTGTCACTGACAGTCCTTCAGGCACCACAGACCATACAAGTCCATCAAGCGCAGTTGCCACTCCCAGTCCTTCAGGCACCACGGCCCATGTCCATTCACCAAGTGCAGCTGCCACTTACAGTCCTTCAGGCACCACAGACCATACAAGTCCATCAAGCGCAGATGCCACAGACAGTCCTTCAAGTACCACGGGCCATTCTGTTCAATCAAGCACAGCTGCCACTGACAGTCCTTCAGACACCACAGACCATACAAGTCCATCAAGTGCAGCTGCCACTGAAAGTACTTCAGACACCACAGACGATGATGTTCAATCAAGCGCAGCTGTCACTGAAAGTCCTTCAGGCACCACAGACCATACAAGCCCATCAAGTGCAGCTGCCACTGACAGTCCTTCAGGCACCACAGACCATGCTGTTCAATCAAGCGCAGCTGTCACTGACAGTCCTTCAGGCACCACAGACCATACAAGTCAATCAAGCGCAGATGCCACAGACAGTCCTTCAAGTACCACGGGCCATTCTGTTCAATCAAGCACAGCTGCCACTAACAGTCCTTCAGACACCACAGACCATTCAAGTCCATCAAGTACAGCTGCCACTGAAAGTACTTCAGACACCACAGACGATGATGTTCAATCAAGCGCAGCTGTCACTGACAGTCCTTCAGGCACCACAGACCATATCCATTTATCAAGTGCATCTGCCACTGACAGTCCTTCAAGTACCACGGGCCATTCTGTTCAATCAAGCGCAGCTGCCAATGACAGTACTTCAGACACCACAGACGATGATGTTCAATCAAGCGCAGCTGTCACTGACAGTCCTTCAGGCACCACAGACCATACAAGTCCATCAAGCGCAGTTGCCACTCCCAGTCCTTCAGGCACCACGGCCCATGTCCATTCACCAAGTGCAGCTGCCACTGACAGTCCTTCAGGCACCACAGACCATACAAGTCCATCAAGCGCAGATGCCACAGACAGTCCTTCAAGTACCACGGGCCATTCTGTTCAATCAAGCACAGCTGCCACTGACAGTACTTCAGACACCACAGACCATACAAGTCCATCAAGTGCAGCTGCCACTGAAAGTACTTCAGACACCACAGACGATGATGTTCAATCAAGCGCAGCTGTCACTGACAGTCCTTCAGGCACCACAGACCATACAAGTCCATCAAGTGCAGCTGCCACTGACAGTCCCTCAGGCACCACAGACCATGCTGTTCAATCAAGCACAGCTGCCACTGACAGTCCTTCAGGCACCACAGACCATGCTGTTCAATCAAGCGCAGCTGTCACTGACAGTCCCTCAGGCACCACAGACAATACAAGTCCATCAAGCGCAGCTGCCACTGACAGTCCTTCAAGTACCACGGGCCATTCTGTTCAATCAAGCGCAGCTGCCACTGACAGTACTTCAGACACCACAGACCATACAAGTCCATCAAGTGCAGCTGCCACTGAAAGTACTTCAGACACCACAGACCATACAAGTCCATCAAGTGCAGCTGCCACTGAAAGTACTTCAGACACCACAGACGATGATGTTCAATCAAGCGCAGCTGTCACTGACAGTCCTTCAGGCACCACAGACCATACAAGTCCATCAAGTGCAGCTGCCACTGACAGTCCCTCAGGCACCACAGACCATGCTGTTCAATCAAGCACAGCTGCCACTGACAGTCCTTCAGGCACCACAGACCATGCTGTTCAATCAAGCGCAGCTGTCACTGACAGTCCCTCAGGCACCACAGACAATACAAGTCCATCAAGCGCAGCTGCCACTGACAGTCCTTCAAGTACCACGGGCCATTCTGTTCAATCAAGCGCAGCTGCCACTGACAGTACTTCAGACACCACAGACCATACAAGTCCATCAAGTGCAGCTGCCACTGAAAGTACTTCAGACACCACAGACCATACAAGTCCATCAAGTGCAGCTGCCACTGAAAGTACTTCAGACACCACAGACGATGATGTTCAATCAAGCGCAGCTGTCACTGACAGTCCTTCAGGCACCACAGACCATACAAGTCCATCAAGTGCAGCTGCCACTGAGAGTCCCTCAGGCACCACAGACCATGCTGTTCAATCAAGCACAGCTGCCACTGACAGTCCTTCAGGCACCACAGACCATGCTGTTCAATCAAGCGCAGCTGTCACTGACAGTCCCTCAGGCACCACAGACAATACAAGTCCATCAAGCGCAGCTGCCACTGACAGTCCTTCAAGTACCACGGGCCATTCTGTTCAATCAAGCGCAGCTGCCACTGACAGTACTTCAGACACCACAGACCATACAAGTCCATCAAGTGCAGCTGCCACTGAAAGTACTTCAGACACCACAGACGATGATGTTCAATCAAGCACAGCTGTCACTGACAGTCCTTCAGGCACCACAGACCATACAAGTCCATCAAGTGCAGCTGCCACTGACAGTCCCTCAGGCACCACAGATCATGCTGTTCAATCAAGCGCAGCTGTCACTGACAGTCCTTCAGGCACCACAGACCATACAAGTCCATCAAGTGCAGCTGCCACTGACAGTCCTTCAGGTACCACGGGCCATTCTGTTCAATCAAGCACAGCTGCCACTGACAGTACTTCAGACACCACAGACGATGATGTTCAATCAAGCGCAGCTGTCACTGACAGTCCTTCAGGCACCACAGACCATACAAGTCCATCAAGCGCAGCTGCCACTCCCAGTCCTTCAGGCACCACGGCCCATGTGCATTCATCAAGTGCAGCTGCCACTGACAGTCCTTCAGGCACCACAGACCATACAAGTCCATCAAGTGCAGCTGCCACTGACAGTCCCTCAGGCACCACAGACCATGCTGTTCAATCAAGCGCAGCTGCCACTGACAGTACTTCAGACACCACAGACGATGATGTTCAATCAAGCGTAGCTGTCACTGACAGTCCTTCAGGCACCACAGACCATACAAGTCCATCAAGCGCAGTTGCCACTCCCAGTCCTTCAGGCACCACGGCCCATGTCCATTCACCAAGTGCAGCTGCCACTGACAGTCCTTCAGGCACCACAGACCATACAAGTCCATCAAGCGCAGATGCCACAGACAGTCCTTCAAGTACCACGGGCCATTCTGTTCAATCAAGCACAGCTGCCACTGACAGTACTTCAGACACCACAGACCATACAAGTCCATCAAGTGCAGCTGCCACTGAAAGTACTTCAGACACCACAGACGATGATGTTCAATCAAGCGCAGCTGTCACTGACAGTCCTTCAGGCACCACAGACCATACAAGTCCATCAAGTGCAGCTGCCACTGACAGTCCCTCAGGCACCACAGACCATGCTGTTCAATCAAGCACAGCTGCCACTGACAGTCCTTCAGGCACCACAGATCATGCTGTTCAATCAAGCGCAGCTGTCACTGACAGTCCTTCAGGCACCACAGACCATACAAGTCCATCAAGTGCAGCTGCCACTGACAGTCCTTCAAGTACTACGGGCCATTCTGTTCAATCAAGCACAGCTGCCACTGACAGTCCTTCAGACACCACAGACCATACAAGTCCATCAAGTACAGCTGCCACTGAAAGTACTTCAGACACCACAGACGATGATTTTCAATCAAGCGCAGCTGTCACTGACAGTCCTTCAGGCACCACAGACCATGCTGTTCAATCAAGCGCAGCTGCCACTGACAGTCCTTTAGGCACCACAGACAATGGCATTCCATCAAGCGTAGCTGTCACTGAGAGTACTTCAGACACTGGCGGTCTTTCAAGCACCACAGACCATATCCATTTATCAAGTGCATCTGCCACTGACAGTCCATTAGGCACCACAGACCATACAAGGCCATCAAGCGCAGCTGCCACTGATAGTCCTTCAAGCACCACAGGCCATTCTGTTCAGTCAAGCACAGCTGCCACTGACAGTCCTTCAGGCTACACAGACGATAATGTTCAATCAAGCGCAGCTGTCACTGACAGTCCTTCAGACACCACAGACCATACAAGTCCATCAAGCGCAGCTGCCACTCCCAGTCCTTCAGACACCACGGACCATGTCCTTTCATCAAGTGCAGCTGCCACTGACAGTCCTTCAAGTACCACGGGCCATTCTGTTCAATCAAGCACAGCTGCCACTGACAGTACTTCAGACACCACAGACCAGACAAGTCCATCAAGCGCAGCTGCCACTGACAGTCCTTCAGGTACCACGGGCCATTCTGTTCAATCACGCACAGCTGCCACTGACAGTACTTCAGACACCACAGACGATGTTCATTCAAGCGCAGCTGTCACTGACAGTCCTTCAGGCACCACAGACCATACAAGTCCATCAAGCGCAGCTGCCACTGACAGTCCCTCAGGCACCACAGACCATGCTGTTCAATCAAGCACAGCCGCCACTGACAGTCCTTCAGGCACCACAGACCATGCTGTTCAATCAAGCGCAGCTGTCACTGACAGTCCCTCAGGCACCACAGACAATACAAGTCCATCAAGCGCAGCTGCCACTGACAGTCCTTCAAGTACCACGGGCCATTCTGTTCAATCAAGCGCAGCTGCCACTGACAGTACTTCAGACACCACAGACGATGATGTTCAATCAAGCGCAGCTGTCACTGACAGTCCTTCAGGCACCACAGACCATACAAGTCCATCAAGCGCAGTTGCCACTCCCAGTCCTTCAGGCACCACGGCCCATGTCCATTCACCAAGTGCAGCTGCCACTGACAGTCCTTCAGGCACCACAGACCATACAAGTCCATCAAGCGCAGATGCCACAGACAGTCCTTCAAGTACCACGGGCCATTCTGTTCAATCAAGCACAGCTGCCACTGACAGTACTTCAGACACCACAGACCATACAAGTCCATCAAGTGCAGCTGCCACTGAAAGTACTTCAGACACCACAGACGACGATGTTCAATCAAGCGCAGCTGTCACTGACAGTCCTTCAGGCACCACAGACCATACAAGTCCATCAAGTGCAGCTGCCACTGACAGTCCCTCAGGCACCACAGACCATGCTGTTCAATCAAGCACAGCTGCCACTGACAGTCCTTCAGGCACCACAGATCATGCTGTTCAATCAAGCGCAGCTGTCACTGACAGTCCTTCAGGCACCACAGACCATACAAGTCCATCAAGTGCAGCTGCCACTGACAGTCCTTCAAGTACCACGGGCCATTCTGTTCAATCAAGCACAGCTGCCACTGACAGTACTTCAGACACCACAGACGATGATGTTCAATCAAGCGCAGCTGTCACTGACAGTCCTTCAGGCACCACAGACCATACAAGTCCATCAAGCGCAGCTGCCACTCCCAGTCCTTCAGGCACCACGGCCCATGTGCATTCATCAAGTGCAGCTGCCACTGACAGTCCTTCAGGCACCACAGACCATGCTGTTCAATCAAGCGCAGCTGTCACTGACAGTCCCTCAGGCACCACAGAAAATACAAGTCCATCAAGCGCAGCTGCCACTGACAGTCCTTCAAGTACCACGGGCCATTCTGTTCAATCAAGCGCAGCTGCCACTGACAGTGCTTCAGACACCACAGACGATGATGTTCAATCAAGCGCAGCTGTCACTGACAGTCCTTCAGGCACCACAGACCAAAGAAGTCCATCAAGCGCAGTTGCCACTCCCAGTCCTTCAGGCACCACGGCCCATGTCCATTCACCAAGTGCAGCTGCCACTGACAGTCCTTCAGGCACCACAGACCATACAAGTCCATCAAGCGCAGATGCCACAGACAGTCCTTCAAGTACCACGGGCCATTCTGTTCAATCAAGCACAGCTGCCACTGACAGTCCTTCAGACACCACAGACCATACAAGTCCATCAAGTACAGCTGCCACTGAAAGTACTTCAGACACCACAGACGATGATGTTCAATCAAGCGCAGCTGTCACTGACAGTCCTTCAGGCACCACAGACCATGCTGTTCAATCAAGCGCAGCTGCCACTGACAGTCCTTTAGGCACCACAGACAATGGCATTCCATCAAGCGTAGCTGTCACTGAGAGTACTTCAGACACTGGCGGTCTTTCAAGCACCACAGACCATATCCATTTATCAAGTGCATCTGCCACTGACAGTCCATTAGGCACCACAGACCATACAAGTCCATCAAGCGCAGCTGCCACTGATAGTCCTTCAAGCACCACGGGCCATTCTGTTCAGTCAAGCACAGCTGCCACTGACAGTCCTTCAGGCTACACAGACGATAATGTTCAATCAAGCGCAGCTGTCACTGACAGTCCTTCAGACACCACAGACCATACAAGTCCATCAAGCGCAGCTGCCACTCCCAGTCCTTCAGTCACCACGGACCATGTCCTTTCATCAAGTGCAGCTGCCACTGACAGTCCTTCAAGTACCACGGGCCATTCTGTTCAATCAAGCACAGCTGCCACTGACAGTACTTCAGACACCACAGACCAGACAAGTCCATCAAGCGCAGCTGCCACTGACAGTCCTTCAGGTACCACGGGCCATTCTGTTCAATCACGCACAGCTGCCACTGACAGTACTTCAGACACCACAGACGATGTTCATTCAAGCGCAGCTGTCACTGACAGTCCTTCAGGCACCACAGACCATACAAGTCCATCAAGCGCAGCTGCCACTGACAGTCCTTCAGGCACCACAGATCATGCTGTTCAATCAAGCGCAGCTGTCACTGACAGTCCTTCAGGCACCACAGACCATACAAGTCCATCAAGCGCAGCTGCCACTGACAATCCTTCAGGCACCACAGATCATGCTGTTCAATCAAGTGCAGCTGCCACTGACAGTCCTTCAGGTACCACGGGCCATTCTGTTCAATTAAGCACAGCTGCAACTGACAGTCCTTCAGGCACCACAGACCATGCTGTTCAATCAAGTGCAACTGTCACTGACAGTCCCTCAGGCACCACAGACAATACAAGTCCATCAAGCGCAGCTGCCACTGACAGTCCTTCAGGTACCACGGGCCATTCTGTTCAATCAAGCACAGCTGCCACTGACAGTCCTTCAAGTACCACGGGCCACTCTGTTCAATCAAGCGCAGCTGCCACTGACAGTAATTCAGACACCACAGACGATGATGTTCAATCAAGTGCAGCTGTCACTCCCAGTCCTTCAGGCACCACGGCCCATGTGCATTCATCAAGTGCAGCTGCCACTGACAGTCCTTCAGGCACCACAGACCATGCTGTTCAATCAAGCGCAGCTGTCACTGACAGTCCCTCAGGCACCACAGACAATACAAGTCCATCAAGCGCAGCTGCCACTGACAGTCCTTCAAGTACCACGGGCCATTCTGTTCAATCAAGCACAGCTGCCACTGACAGTCCTTCAAGTACCACGGGCCACTCTGTTCAATCAAGCGCAGCTGCCACTGACAGTACTTCAGACACCACAGACCAGACAAGTCCATCAAGCGCAGCTGCCACTGACAGTCCTTCAGGCACCACAGACCATGCTCTTCTATCAAGCGCAGCTGTCACTGACAGTCCTTCAGGCACCACAGACCATACAAGTCCATCAAGCGCAGCTGCCACTGACAGTCCTTCAGGCATCACAGACCATGCTGTTCAATCAAGCACAGCTGTTACTGACAGTCCTTCAGGCACCACAGACCACACAAGTCCATCAAGCGCAGCTGCCACTGACAGTCCTTCAGGCACCACAGACCATACAAGTCCACCAAGCGCTGCTGCCACTGACAGTCCTTCAGGCACCACAGACCATACAAGTCCTTCAAGCGCTGCTGCCACTGACAGTCCTTCAGGTACCACGGGCCATTCTGTTCAATCAAGCACAGCTGCCACTGACAGTCCTTCAGGCACCACAGACCATGCTGTTCAATCAAGCACAGCTGTCACTGACAGTCCCTCAGGCACCACAGAAAATACAAGTCCATCAAACGCAGCTGCCACTGACAGTCCTTTAGGCACCACAGACAATGGCATTCCATCAAGCGTAGCTGTCACTGAGAGTACTTCAGACACTGGCGGTCTTTCAAGCACCACAGACCATATCCATTTATCAAGTGCATCTGCCACTGACAGTCCATTAGGCACCACAGACCATACAAGTCCATCAAGCGCAGCTGCCACTGATAGTCCTTCAAGCACCACGGGCCATTCTGTTCAGTCAAGCGCAGCTGTCACTGACAGTCCTTCAGGCACCACAGACCATACAAGTCCATCAAGCGCAGGTGCCACTCCTAGTCCTTCAGACACCACGGACCATGTCCTTTCATCAAGCGCAGCTGCCACTGACAGTCCTTCAGGTATCACGGGCCATTCTGTTCAATCAAGCACAGCTGCCACTGACAGTACTTCAGACACCACAGACTATGATGTTCAATCAAGCGCAGCTGTCACTGACAGTCCTTCAGGCACCACAGACCATACAAGTCCATCAAGCGCAGCTGCCACTCCCAGTCCTTCAGGCACCACGGCCCATGTCCATTCACCAAGTGCAGCTGCCACTGACAGTCCTTCAGGCACCACAGACCATACAAGTCCATCAAGCGCAGATGCCACAGACAGTCCTTCAAGTACCACGGGCCATTCTGTTCAATCAAGCACAGCTGCCACTGACAGTCCTTCAGACACCACAGACCATACAAGTCCATCAAGTACAGCTGCCACTGAAAGTACTTCAGACACCACAGACGATGATGTTCAATCAAGCGCAGCTGTCACTGACAGTCCTTCAGGCACCACAGACCATGCTGTTCAATCAAGCGCAGCTGCCACTGACAGTCCTTTAGGCACCACAGACAATGGCATTCCATCAAGCGTAGCTGTCACTGAGAGTACTTCAGACACTGGCGGTCTTTCAAGCACCACAGACCATATCCATTTATCAAGTGCATCTGCCACTGACAGTCCATTAGGCACCACAGACCATACAAGTCCATTAAGCGCAGCTGTCACTGATAGTCCTTCAAGCACCACGGGCCATTCTGTTCAGTCAAGCACAGCTGCCACTGACAGTCCTTCAGGCTACACAGACAATAATGTTCAATCAAGCGCAGCTGTCACTGATAGTCCTTCAGGCACCACAGACCATACAAGTCCATCAAGTGCAGCTGCCACTGACAGTCCTTCAGGCACCACAGACCATGCTGTTCAATCAAGCGCAGCTGCCACTGACAGTCCTTTAGGCACCACAGACCATACAAGTCCATCAAGTGCAGCTGCCACTGAAAGTACTTCAGACACCACAGACCATGCTTTTCAATCAAGCACATCCATCACTGACAGTGCTTCAGGCACCACAGACCATGCTATTCCATCAAGCACAGCTGCCACTGAAAGCCCCTCAGGCTCCACAGACCATGCCATTTCATCAAGCTCAGCTGTCACTGGTGGCCCTTCAGGCACCACTGACCATGCTGTTCAATCAAGCGCAGCTGTCACTGACAGTCCTTCAGGCACAACGGACAATGGCATTACATCAAGCGTAGCTGTCACTGACAGTACTTCAGACACTGGCAGTCCGTCAAGCACCACAGACAATATCCATTCATTAAGTGCATCTGCCACTGACAGTCCTTCAGGCACCACATACCATTCTGTCCAATCAAGTGCAGCTGTTACTGACAGTCCTTCAGGCACCACAGACCATGCTCTTCTATCAAGCGCAGCTGTCACTGACAGTCCTTCAGGCACCACAGACCATACAAGTCCATCAAGCGCAGCTGCCACTGACAGTCCTTCAGGCATCACAGACCATGCTGTTCAATCAAGCACAGCTGTTACTGACAGTCCTTCAGGCACCACAGACCATACAAGTCCATCAAGCGCAGCTGCCACTGACAGTCCTTCAGGCACCACAGACCATACAAGTCCACCAAGCGCTGCTGCCACTGACAGTCCTTCAGGCACCACAGACCATACAAGTCCTTCAAGCGCTGCTGCCACTGACAGTCCTTCAGGCACCACAGACCATGCTGTTCAATCAAGTGCAGCTGTTACTGACAGTACTTCAGGCACCACAGACCATGCTGTTCAATCAAGTGCAGCTGTTACTGACAGTACTTCAGGCACCACAGACCATGCTGTTCAATCAAGCGCAGCTGACACTGACAGTCCTTCTGGCACAGCGGACCATGGTATTACATCAAGCGTAGCTGTCACTGACAATACTTCAGACACTGGCAGTCCTTCAAGCACCACAGACCATTTCCATTCATCAAGTGCATCTGCCACTGACAATCCATTAGGCACCACGAACCATGCTGTTCAATCAAGCGCAGCTACCACTTACAGTCCTTCAAGCACCACAGACCATATCCATTCATCAAGCACATCTGCCACTGACAGTCCATCAGGCACCACAGACCATGCTGTTCAATCAAGTGCAACTGTTACTGACAGTCCTTCAGGCACCACAGACCATACAAGTCCATCAAGCGCAGCTGCCACTGACAGTCCTTCAGGCACCACAGACCATGCTGTTCTATCAAGCGCAGCTGTCACTGACAGTCCTTCAGGCACCACGGACCATGCTGTTCAATCAAGCGCAGCTGTCACTGACAGTCCTTCAGGCACCACAGACCATACAAGTCCATCAAGCGCAGCTGCCACTGACAGTCCTTCAGGCACCACAGATCATGCTTTTCAGTCAAGCGCAGCTGTCACTGACAGTCCTTCAGGCACCACAGATCATGCTTTTCAGTCAAGCGCAGCTGTCACTGACAGTCCTTCAGGCACCACAGATCATGCTTTTCAGTCAAGCGCAGCTGTCACTGACAGTACTTCAGGCACCACGGACCATGCTGTTCAATCAAGCGCAGCTGCCACTGACAGTCCTTCAGGCATCACAGACCTTACAAGTCCATCAAGCGCAGCTGCCACTGACAGTCCTTCAAGCACCACAGACCATGCTGTTCAATCAAGCGCATCTGTCACGGATAGTCCTTCAGGCACCACAGACCATTTTGTTCAATCAAGCGCAGCTTCTACTGACAGTACATTAGGCACCACAGAGTATGTCCATTCACCCAGCGCAGCTGCAACTGACAGTCCATCAGGCACCGCAGACCATGCTATTCCATCAAGCGCAGCTGCCACTGAAAGCCCCTCAGGCTCCACTGACCATGCCATTTCATCAAGCTCAGCTGTCACTGGTGGCCCTTCAGGCACCACAGACCATGCTGTTCAATCAAGCGGAGCTGTCACTGACAGTACTTCAGACACTGGCAGTCCTTCAAGCACCACAGACCATATCCACTCATCAAGTGCATCTGCCACTGACAGTCCTTTAAGCACCACAGATCATTCTGTTCAATCAAGTGCAGCTGTTACTGACAGTCCTTCAGGCACAACGGACCATGGCATTACATCAAGCGTAGCTGTCACTGACGGTACTTCAGGCACCACAGAAGAAACTGTTCAATCAAGTGCAGCTGTTACTAACAGTCCTTCAGGCACCACAGACCATACAAGTCCATCAAGCGCAGCTGCCACTGACAGTCCTTCAGGCACCACAGACCAAGCTGTTCAATCAAGTGCAGCTGTTACTAACAGTCCTTCAGGCACCACAGACCATACAAGTCCATCAAGCGCAGCTGCCACTGACAGTCCTTCAGGCACCACAGACCATGCTTTTCAGTCAAGCGCAGCTGTTACTGACAGTCCATCAGGCATCACAAACCATGCTATTCCATCAAGTGCAGCTGCCACTGAAAGCCCCTCAGGCTCCACTAACCATGCCATTTCTTCAAGCGCAGCTGTCACTGGCGGCCCTTCCGGCACCACGGACCATGCCGTTCAATCAAGTGCAGCTGTCACTGTCAGTCCATTAGGCACCATGGACCATGCCCATCCATCAAGCACCACCACTCAGCTATCAACTACAACCTACACAGGTTCAGCAGTGACAGGCGAGGGATTCATTATTCTACAGCTCCGTTTAGAGAGAGAATTTATTTCTGATTACAACATGTCTTCTTCAATGCAGTATCAGAATCTCTCCAAAAACATCACTATGGAGGTACTATTTAGATTTTTACTATACTAATTTTGAAATAGTTTTCTTAATTCTCTGCCAGTTTCACTGTTTGGACAAAAAAAGTAACTGTTTGGATTTTAATAGGCAAATATAGTCTATGATTTGATTATTATTACAGTGAATTTTATGTTTCTAGCATGTTATATATTTGGCAACAGTACTTTCAACGCTAAAAGATGGAGTGTGTAGCTTTTACTTTCTTAAACAACTATGTCAGAAGACGTATCATGGCTATATTCCAGGATGTCAGTACCAAGATTCACTGACAGATTCATTAGGGTTAAAATTGTGAAAGAGTGGTTCAGAGAGCATGAAGAATCATTTTCACACATGAATTGGCAGCTAAGAGTTCTGACCTTAACCTCAGTGTAAGTCTTTTGGATGTACTGGAGGAGACTTTACAGAGTGCTCACCTCTTGCATTGACAATGCAAGATCTTGACCAAAAAATTAGTGCTGTCAATCGATTAAAAAAGATTTACTAATTAATCACGTTTTTTTCTGTAATTAATTGCGATTAATCGCACCTAACATTAAAGTTTTTAAATATACTATTATATGGCAATAATTTCACATTTAATTTCCTAATTAATTTAGAAACAATATCAAGACAGTTTATATTAAACATTTAAAATTATACTTTTTATGAATGAAGCTTACAATAATCTTGCTTCTATGGAATACCAGACTCTGGCCCTAAATATCTCTATTCAGGTGTTTTAAGAAATGTTTTAGTGATATTAACATTTTTTTATTAATTCTCTCCAGACTACATCTATAGAGAGTTACTGCACATTTTAGCTTACGTCTGTGTGTTTCCATGTTTCTGTAGCTGAATCAATTCTACTTGAGAATTTATGGGACCAACTTCCTCAGAGCCTTTGTGATGCGATTCTGGTATGTTACAAGGTTCTCATTTATTATCTTTCCTTTCTACTCTTTTTTCCCCTCTTCTTTCTTTCTTGCTCATCCCTGCAGAAAACAGTGATGTCTTTATCCAGCACAGCTCAGTTCTAATCCAACATTGTCAGTGCAATCAAGTCAATAATATTGTTGAATATTAAGTGTCCTTACTAAGCAAGCCAAAGGTGACAGTGGTAAGGAATCCAAACTCCATCAAGTGACAGAAATTGAGGAAAAAAAATTTGGTGAGAAACCAGGCTCAGTCGTTCAGTTCTCCTATGGACAAACAAATTAACATGTTGTCATTATGATTCCAGACTGCATCTTTCTTTGTGCAGGAAAATAAATATTATATTTGTGTTACCCATTAGACCATGGGTTTCCAACCACATTCCTGGAAGAGTGATTTGTTTTTGTATATCAGCTGTAGCTTATTGCTGTATGTAAATCCACTACACACAAGAAACAGGACTACATTCCAGTCTTTCCCACCTTTACAATGGCCCTAGAACCAATTGTATGACATTTCCTCTATCTCAAGGTTTTCCAAATGGGGTTTGCAAACCTGCAGGGTATTCCAGAAAGCAGGTTACGTGACATACCTGTGTGTCAGTATGCAAGTATGTAAATTGCCATAGAACAAAAAAGAAGTAGTAATATGGCACGCTTTGTCTTAGCATCCGTTTCCATGGTGACTCTTCGATTCATCGCTCTTCGTAGATCTTGTGTGTTAATCATGAACATACTCTAAGTTGGCTGAACTTACTCCTGGATGAGTTTTTAGAACCAGTATACCTGGAGTAAGCAAGGTTTGGGTTAATCAACTGAGAGTTCAGGGCATGTTTGATGGTAACATAACCTTGCTTTCCAGAATACCCCCCTGTTGATTCATGAGTCAAGTCACCTTTATTTATACAGCGCTTTTTACAATGCAGATAGTGTCAAAGCAGCTTTACAGTGATAACTGGCAAACAATTTTGGCTGCACAGCAGCTCTAGAAGAAAATTGTGTCATTGTCCAGCTTAAATAAATTCAGTATTGATTCATTTCGTTGTAAAAATCTACATAATAGAAAACATTTTATTCAGAGAAAAAATGTTACATCTAAAACTGTCACAGTTACTCATGGTGTCCCTCAGGGTTCAGTGCTGGGACCACTGCTTTTTATCATCTACATACTATCCCCTTGGCAACATTTTCCGACATTATGTGATCAATTTTCATTGTTACGCCGATGATACCCAACTTTACATCTTCACAAAACCAAACACTTCTTTACCCCCTTCTGTCCTTACCTCCTGTCTTCAAACTATAAGTAACTGGATGTCATTCAATTATCTCAAACTCAATGGAAATAAAAGTGAGTTACTCCTCGTTGGCTCAAAGGTCACATTCTCTAAAACCCAACCTTTCACTATTTCAAATGATGGCTCACCGATTCCTATTTCCTCCCAAGTCAAAAGTCTTGGCGTCATTCTCGACAGTGCACTTTCTTTTGGCCCACACATCAGCAATATTACTCGCACTGCTTATTTTCACCTCCGCAACATCTCCAGACTTCGCCCCTCTCTTTCCCAACATAATACTCAGGTCCTCATTCATGCATTGGTCACTTTCCGTATTGACTATTGCAACGCCCTGCTCATTGGCACCCCAAATAAACTTCTCCATCGTCTTCAATCCATTCAGAACTCTGCAGAACGGATTGTGACCCATACCAGATCAACAGACCACATCACACCCCTTTTCATTCAGCTCCACTGGCTTCCTGTTCTCTACCAGATTAATTACAAAATTTTATTGCTAACCTTCAAAGCCCTTCATAACCCCCCCCCCATACCTCTCAGACCCGCTTCTTCCCTACATTCCTTCCGCCCACTTCGTTCACCCACGGCTGCAATGTTAACTGTTCCTACATTCAGATTCAGTACCATGGGGCTAGAGCATTCAGCTGCTCTGCCCCACGTCTTTGGAACTCTCTTCCTCATATTCGTCAACTGGACTCTCTTCATCAGTTCAAATCACTGCTTAAAACACATCTGTTTAGATTAGCATACTCTACATGATTCACACCTATTCATTTTTTATTTATTGTTTATTGTTTTATTTGATTTTATTACCTGATTGAATTAGATTGTGGACTTGCATTGTTTTTTTCTCTACTTTGTTATATAAAATGTATTATTTTTATTATTATTAATAAAATCAATAGTTATTAATTTAGTTAATTAAAGTAATACGTTTTTAGTCTAGATTTAAACTGACAAGAGTGTGTCTGCTTTCTGAACAATGCTAGCAAGACTGTTCCTGTAATGATGGGTCAACAGAGTGTGGATCCATTTGCAGCTTTATTAAACACAGCAGTAGTACAGACAAGGGCAGAGCAGTACCGTAAACGGGGACAGGCAAGGATCGAGACTGGCAGCAGAGAATCAGAGTCAGGTCACAGGCAAGGATCGAGACAGGCGGCAAACAAACACAGTCCAGGGTACAGGCAAGGTTCAGGGCAGGCGGCAGGGGTTCACAAGAAATAAACAGTCCAGGTAACGAGATAACAGTCCACAGAATAACGCTCAGAAATGATCACCGTAGCAAATCAAGACTTCTCGAAGATGTGGTGTGTATGCGTGTCTTAAATAGTGCGCGCGTGATGCAGTGCAGGTGTGTGTGCAATCAGTCCCAGGAATGAGGGCCTATGGGAAATGGAGTCCAAATGGTGGAGGATCAGTATTCCGGTGATGGCTCCCTCCGGCGGTCCGGAGGATGAACCGTGGGAGCAATATTCATGACAGTTCCAGAGTTTAGGTGCCAAATAGGAGAAGGATCTACTGCCTGCGGTTGATTTTAATATCTTAATATTTAATATTCTTAATATTATCAACTGGCCAGAATTCTGAGATTGCAATAGACTTGATAGACTATAATGCGTTAAGAACTTACTCAGGCACTAGGGAGCTAAACCATTTAGTACTTTGTAAGCAATTAGCAAGATTTTAAAATTTATACAATGTTTAATAGGGAGCCAATGCAGTGTTGACAGAACCGGGCTAATATGGTCATACTTCCTGGTTCTAGTAAGAACTCTAGCTGCTGCGTTTTGGACCAGCTGTAGTTTGTTTATCAAGTGAGCAGGGCAACCACCCACTAGATCATTACAGTAATCTAGCCTTGAGGTCATGAACGCATGAATTGTTCCCCATTGGTTATTGAGAGCATATGTCGTAGTTTAGATATATTTATAAGATGGAAGAATGCGGTTTTACAAATGCAAGAAATGTGGCTTTCAAATTAAAGATTGGTATCAAAGAGCACACCCAGGTTGCTAACTGAAGACGAAGACTTGACAGAGCAGCCATCAAGTGTTAGACAGTATTCTAGGTTATTACGTGCAGAAGTTTTTGGTCCAATAATTAGAATCTGTTTTTTTCTGAATTTAGTAGTAGGAAATTACTAGTCATCCAATTTTTTTATATCAGCTATGCATTCTGTTGATTTTTTTGAATTGGTAAGTTTCGTCAGGGCACAAGGAAATTTAGAGCTGAGTATCATCAGTGTAACAGTGAAAACTAACACCATGCTTCCTACTGATATCTCTCAAGGGTAGCATGTACAGAATGAAAAGCAATGGTCCTAGTACGGAGCCTTGTAGTACTCCATATTGAACTTGTGATCTCTTTGTTTACTACTACAAACTGATAACGGTCAGATAAGTATGATTTGAACCATGCCAATGCAATTCCACTTATGCCAACAACGTTTTCAAATATATTCAAAAGAATGTTGTGGTTGATACTGTCAAATGCAGCACCAAGATCCAGTAACACTAATAGAGAGATACAACCATGATCTGATGATAAGAGCAAATCATTTGTAACTCAAATGAGAGCAGTCTCAGTATCTAAATCCTGACTGGAAATCCTCACAGATACCATTTCTTTCTAAAAAGAAACATAGTTGTGATGATACTGCCTTTTCTAGTATTTTTGACAGAGTCTATTTAGGGGGTTTGTTAGTTGATGAGAAGCTATTAATTATTTCAATGTAGGGCTACACAATTAATCGAAATAAAATATTATATTATTTTAAAACGTTATATTGATCAGGCTGTGATTTAATTAAATTAAATATGTAGTCTGATGCGCGGCATGCTTCAGAGAGAAGTGTGTATTCATTTTGTTTCAGCAACTCAGAATAGCTCCTTGTAAATAAGGAGATGGAAACATCAAAGATGCTTTAATACAGTATATTATGTGTTTTATTGGACAGGTGAGCAACTATCTGGATACCTTTATCGACAGAAAACTAATCAATGTTACATTGTTCAACACGGTTAGTCTTATTGTTTGAATCTCTTGCTTGCTTTATTTATCGCGAGTACCATGTTTGTTCCTTAGAGACAACACTGTCTTGTCAAGTAGCTACTATAGCCACAGTAACAGTGTCACACACCGCAGGCAGTGAAGATAACACGATGAAAACGGATTAAGTTCAAATAGACGCTTTACTAGATAATACACAGGTACAACAAAGGCAGGAACAGGTACACCACAAGCAACATAGACGAGACCGAACAATGCAACGCAAACAGAACTGAACTTAAGTACATGTGATAACGAGGGAGATAATGAGTGCACAGCTGAACATAAACTAAATTAGCTCATTCATAACCATGATTTCTTGCCCGAGTCCCATCAGATTGCTTTCAGCTGTGGTGGTGAAGACAACTCCCATGATTCCGCTCATGACGCTCCTTCATGCTGTCATCAAGCGTTGTTGTATTCTCAATATTTATTACTTGTTTAGCCTCAGATAGAAGACGTTCATTAGCTTTTATAGGCGAGTATTTGTTTGTTACCACAGAAAACCACTTGCACGTCTACGTTGAACATGTTTCTTGTATGTAAAAACTAAAGAACCTGTACACAGAAAGATTGCAAGCTTTTGACGTGTGCTGGCAATGTATGAATCAGTTCGAAACAGCAGAAGATAGAATCACAATTCAAAAGTGAATCAATTTTCCGGCCCCTCCTACTAAACATTCTTCTGCAGTAAGAGCATGCAAAATCAAACCTGCACTTTTGTTTTAGTAATTTAATTTTTTGTAGTAATTTTTGTAATTTAATATCTTTCTCTCTAGGTCTGGGTCAGTGGGTGTGGATGTGCAACTTATTTTTACAAATGAGACTGTTATTCCAAATGCAACAAGCATTAAAGACAATCTTGAGACAGGAATTAATGAATTAAAAGTGTTCCTTGGTTCTGTGATTCCTGGCAGTATTATTGGTGAGTTCCTCATTCTCTCAAGCTGTTTTTAAATGTATATAACATTTTTGCATCCAAATGCTAATTTATACTTGTTTTCATGTTTTTTCAGTGAAAGAAAACTCAACTTTGAATACCAGCACAGTTGTTCCTCCTGGTACCATAAACACCACTGTCTCTACTGATCTGTCAAGCACAACTGGACCTAATCATCTTATAGATACTACAGTTTCAACCAGCACATCGATCACAACTGCTCCAGCTGGCCAGTCAAGCAATGCAGTTCATATTGATTTAACAAGTACAAGTGCTTCTACTGTTATTTCAAACAGCGTACTTCCTACAGATGTATCAAGTACAACTATACTTTCTGGTTCATCTGGCACTACAGTATCTGTATCGAGTGCAGCTGCTGATAAGATCACAACATCTGTATTATTTGCAAACTCAACACATTCTGAAGTTGTCACCACCTCAACCACGTCTTCACTGCCAACCAGTCATCTATCAACTGAAGCCTCCACAGCAACCACTCATTTATCAAATAAACCTACAACAGCAACCACTGCTCTATCAAATACAGCTACCACAGGTCCAGCAGTGCCAGGCGAGACATTCGTTATTCTGCAGATCCGTTTAGATATACAATATACTGAAGTTTACAATAACCCTGCTTCTATGGAGTACAAGACTCTGGCCCTCAACATCACTATTGAGGTGATTTAAGAAATATTTTTTTAGTAATATTAAAATGAAATAATAATTCTGTCCAGACTACATCTATAGAGATTTACTGTAAATTATAGCTGTTTCTATGTGTTTATGTAGCTGAATCGAGCCTACCGGAGAATTTATGGGTCCAAATTCCTCAGAACCTTCGTGATGGGATTCTGGTATGTTACAAGGCTCCCATTTAATATCTTTCCTTTCTACTTATTTCTTCCCTCTTCTTTCTTTCTTGCTCATCTCTGCAGAAAACAGTGATGTCTTCGTCCAGCTCATTTCAGTTCTCATCCAACATGGTCAGTGCAGTCGAGTCAATAATATTGTTAAATATTAAGTGTCCCTAACTTAGCAACCCAAAGGCGACTGTGGTAAGAAAACAAAACTCCATCAGGTGACAGAAATTGAGAAAAAAAAAAAAGAAGAAGAAAAGAAAACCTAGGAGAAACCATGCTCAGTCGCACAGTTCTCCTCTGGCCAAACGAATGAGCATGGTGTGATTATGATTCCAGGCTGCATCACAAGTCAGACTGTGGATCTATCTTTCTTGTGCAGGAAAATAAATAGTAGATTAGTGTCACCCATTAGACCAGGGGTTTCCCAACACATTCCTGGACCACCTGTACAATGGCCCTGGAACCAACTGTAGGGCCATTCCTCTATCCTAGGGTTTCCCAAATGGGGTTTGCAAATCTGGGGGTATTCCAGAAAGCAGGTTACATGCATACCCATGTGTCGATATGCACTAAGTATGTAAATCACCACTGAACAAAAGAAGGAAAAGAAGTAATGTGGCACACTTTTTTAAGCATTCATTTCCATGGTGACTTCTTGATTCATTGCTCTGTTGAGAATATCTTGAATATCATGAACAAACTCTGAGTTGGCTGAACTTACTCCCGGACAAGTTTTTGGAACCAGCATACCTGGAGTAAGCAAGGTTTGGGTTAATCAACTGAGAGCTCAGTGTATGTTTGACGGTAACAACCTTGCTTTCCAGAATACCCCCCTGTTGATTCATGGGTGAATTTAGGGGTTTGTGAGTTGATGAGAAACTATTAATTATTTCTATGTAGGGCTGCACAATTAATCAAAACAATATTGCTATATTTATCAGTGCCATTATCAAATCACAAAAGGCTGTGATTTAATAAAGCAAGTAGTCTGATGCACTGCATGTTTCAGAGAGAAGTGTGGCTCCTTGTAAATATTGCTTCACACAAACTCCACCTTTGCATGTGCTGCGAGGATGAATCACTTATAACATGTATTTGGGAACCTAACATGCACCAGGTTCATTATCACATTTGCATAATTTACAACATTTTGTTTTGTTCAATTTCTACCAGTTTGCTGTATTGACAAGCCTAATTATATTTGCATGTGGAAAACGCTGGATGTATGTTTTGTAGTTGGAATTATTAATTCATTATGCAGTCACAGGGAAATCTTTCATGTTCGAAAGGTTAGAGCTCTGTAAGGTATTGTTTAATGTTAATTAATTATAACAGTAATTCTGCACTAAAATCTCCGTTCGATGTTGAATAATGGAGAAACCAGGCTACATCGGAGGACAGCTCTTCTCTGGCTATACAGACAAAATATGTCAGTAATTACATGAATCTTTTAGTGAAAAGATGTAGATGTGGAAGCATTGAATGTTGCTTGCCGGTTGCTTGGCACAGGATGCGATGTGTACTCATTGAATAATAACATTAAGCTGAGTCTATGCTGGATCAGGCACTAGGAAGGGATGCAAAATGTAGATTGAGCAAAGGAAATGAGGTTCAAACGTAATTCCGGCAGACCGCGGCATGACAGCCAGCTATCAGCGTAACTCCTCCTACTACCATTAATCAAGACATATAAGTCATCTGTACACTCACTTGCCTTAAGACGGGTGCACACTGTGTGATTTTGGCCACGATTTGGTCGTCTGAGACGAAATGTGAGAATCCTAAAAGATTCCTATAATCCTAGGCAAAAATCTGTAGTCTTTGGTCACTAGTTTGACATGTTCACCGTCAGCCGATTAATGACCGTTGCGATCAAATTTTACCTCTGACGAAATTCTGGCAGTGTTTTAAGCATGTGTCCATTTTTAACGCGTCTTGACTGTGGTACAGTCTAACATATAGGACAGCTGAGATCCCACAGTGTGACATGAGGGTCATGTTCGTACAGTCTGACAAGCAACAATCGTCAAGGACTATTATAAATCGCACAGTGTGCATCCGCCTTTAGTCTGACGCATGCACTAAACCAGCTTTCAGCTTTGTTGCACAGACATGTGCTTACCCATCCTCCATCCTGAACTCCTCCTTATGCAGGCACACAATTGCTAGTTACTGTCTACTGATACATATATAGTAGCTCATTGTTGCTCAGTACCTGTATTAGTTTCACATAGAATTATGTAAATGTTGCTTATACAATTTCTGGTTAATAGCCTTAGCCTTTGGGGGTTCAAACCACAGCAATGCTTGCTTGCGGACAGCTTGGAAGCCTTCAGAACTAAGCCTGCCACCAAATAATGTTCAGAGCTTCTACAATAATCTTAATCAACAGAGTGGTCCTGACTGAATTGTCTTTATTGCTCTGAAATATGCAGATCTGACAGCTTTCAGATAAAAACTCCATCCCATCATGTCACCAGATTTGTATTGAGAAGCATTTAGCAATTTATTGTATGTTAAAGGCACAATATGCAAGATCTTTAGATTAAAATATCAAAAAACAATAGAACTATAGATCCCACTTTATATTAGGTGGCCTTAACTACTATGTACTACGTTTAAATTAATCATTTGATACAATGCATTTTTTGTGTACATACATTTTTACAATGTACTCATATTTTAAAAAATACTTGCATGTAATTACATCTGTAATTCATTTCTGTAATTACGTTTATAATTACACTGTTGACCCATCCCTTACACCTTAACTTACCCTTAAACCTACCCATACCACCAAACCTGTCCCTAACCTTACCCGTATCCCACCTCAATAGCAGCAAAAGTGTTTTGCAATACAATATGAACACAGTAAGTACTTTGTACACATTTTTCAATGTAAGTACGTAGTAGCAGGGCTTGACATTAACACCCGTCAACCCGCCAAATGCGGGTAGATTTCAGCTGTGGCGGGTAAGACAGCCACTCCCACTAGCCACTTTGGCGGGTTGAATATAATTTCAGCCTACAGCCAAATGAAATGTAACTATGCTTGTTGTAGTACAAAATTACAATCCGATCACAATTCGTTATCGATTAACTTGCAGTTAGTGAAGGCGGGATCGGCGGAATCGTGCTGAATGACACACAACAGAAGTCAAGTCAAGTCACCTTTATTTATATAGCACTTTTTACAATGCAGATTGTGTCAAAGCAGCTTTAAAGTGATAACTGGTATATAATTTTGGCTGCACAGCAGCTCTAAAAGAATGGTGTCAATGCAGGCACTGTTGAATATCAAATATCAAGTCAAATGTCAAGTGTCCCCAACTAAGCAAGCCAAAGGCGCTCTGTTGCGTGCATGCTCTCTCTCTCTCTCTCTCTCTCTCTCTATCTCTCGTGCGATCAGATCTCCTTGCACCTAAATAGTCAAATAGGCTACACGCACACAGAGATGTCAAAATGCCCATTGTGTGGAGTATCTCGCGTGAATACAGTCAGTTATGGCTTAAGTGGACGTAAACAGGTAGGTAAAAACTGAATATGTGTCAGTATATTATGTCTATGCATTCAGCAGCCCAATTAAATATCTGTCTATCATTAATGTTAATCAAACAACAGAAGATGTTAAATAAATGTTAAATAAACCTACTGTATCTGAAAAGGAGTTTAGGCTATTTAATTTACTCTTGTATTTGTAATTTGCTAATTTGCTTCTTTGTTCTTTTTTATATAGCCTACAAAAATAACTTATACAATTATAAAATGTATCATATTATGGTCATATTACCCACCCGTACATACCAGCAGATATACCATGTAGGCCTAGTCTTGATTTAGGTGGTCAATCTGCATTTGAAAGTTTGAAAGGGTTGTAAATCTAGCTAATCGAGTAAAATGACTCAAAATCAAGTAATTTTAGCATACCAAAGTCAACTTTAATCATAAAAATTAAATTTCCCAACAGCAAAATTGTGGCCAGTGAAAATGCTGAGTGGCTAGTAACTTTGGAAAACCACTAGCCACAGTGGCTGGTGAGCAAAAAAGTTAATGTCAAGCCCTGGTTATATAGTTCAATACAGTTAGTCTTATTGTTTGAATCTCTTGCTTTCTTGATTTACCGCGAGTATCATGTTTGTACCTCAGAGACAACACTGTCTTGTCAAGTGGCTAACATAGCCACAGTAAGAATAATACAGCTTATATCATACAATATATTTTAAAGTTAACTGCATGCCATTTACCAACACAAGCTTTTATTAATACGATATTCTAATATCATTCAACATCATACCAGCCACTGAGCTAACGTAAAGTAGGCAGATGTCAAATGTAACTTTAATAGTAAACAAAAACAAACAATGAAATAAACAACAAAATGAAAGGAGTAGCAACAAAAAAACAGTAAGGTAAAAGCCCCAGCCTGCTTCATACCACAGTAACGTTAATAAAACTCAACTGAAGTAGCTCATCCATAACCATGATTTCCTCCTTGAGTCCCATCAGATTGCTTTCAGCTGTGGTGGTGAAGACAACTCCCATGATTCAACGCTCATTTGTGCTGTCATCAAGTGTCATTGCATTCTCAATATTTATTATTTGTTTAGCCTCAGATAGAGGACTTATTCATTAGCTTTTATAGGTGAGCATTTGTTTCTTACCACAGAAAACCACTTGTTAGAAAACCACTTGCTAGAAAACGTCTCAATTTACGTTAGAGAACCTGAGACGTTTTCTGAGTTACCTGAGAACAGGGAATGAGACTCTGCGTTTACCGCTATGGGGAACCGTCACTCGTGACAGGTGTCCAAAATGCCAAAGAATCACACCACTCCAATCCTATTGGCCGGCGATAGCCTACGACGTAATCATGGCGCGAACCCGGAAGTATAAAGGGGGCGCCCGAGGAAGCAGTCAACACCTACTCGTCTTGAGGGAGAAACGACGAGAAACGCAGGGAGCAACTCCCCCTCGGGTCACGCAAGGCTGTCAGTGACAGCATTCCCTATGGCCAACAACCCAAGCTGAGCCTAAAAGAGGCCCTCCGCAGAAAGCCTTCCAAGGCTGCTCAGGGCATCTGGGACCAGCATTCCGTGGAAAGTGGTCCCTTAAAGGGAATGTGGCCAGGAAACCAAAGGGAACCCCGGCCAGTCACTAGAGGGGAACAAAGTCACCCTCGACGCCACCAGGGAAGACGTACTAACTTGGCGAAGGCCAGAATAGTCTGGGCCAGCCCTGTCTGTTACACAGAATCTCCATAGCGCATTCTTCAGAGAAGAGAGCAAGTAAGAGCGACTGCGAGAGAGCAGTGAGCAACTCAAACCCACGCACAGACATGGGCATCCCGGAGAGCAGAACTCAGCTGAGTGCTATAAACCCTCATATTGAGGGGAGTAAAAACCCGCTCATCTTAGGATCTACTCAGTGTCTGACAAATGCACCTGAGGAGGCTGTGCGCTAGAAAAACCCTGGAACAGGGGAGCACAAACCAGCCTAGGGGGCTGGTCTCAGCGGGAGACTTCATAGAAGTCTACAACCAATGACCAGTTTAGGGAGCTAAGCACAATTACAAAGTCAACCCAAAGGGAAGTCCGAACCTCAACCTAACAGATAGACCATATTGTAGGCACATAATTATGGAGGCCAGAAAAGAGCCTACAACATAACTGAAGTTCTGAAGAAGAACTAGAATCACACCAGAGACATAAACACACGCAGCATCAGCTAGCGGCCACTAAAGTTCTAGGAGCAAAAATAGAACCAAGTAAACAACAAGGTAACTACTTAGCTCTACTAGAGCTAAAGGAGACCAAGCTCAAGGAAGTAAATGCATAAAACCACACAAATAGCTGGGTTTAACACAAGAACTTACCCTGAGAGGCAAGCCACTCAGAAAAAGTACTCAGTAAAGCACCTTTTACTCTCTAAGCGAGAGGAGTACAAAGCTGAGCTCCAACATGATACATAGGAGGCCTAAAAAGGCCTACGACTCGTAAACACGTGGCGACAGCTAGTGGCGATCAAGACCCATCCATGGTGATGAGTCAAATAGAAACCAACGCAAACTGAGCCAACATGCAAACTAAAGGGAGGCCCTACTGTGGCCTACAACCTATGAACATATGGCACCAGCCAAAGGTAACTTAGTGACTAAACCAGCCAGCAGGCCAAGTACTCGTAAACAACCAACATTTGGAAGAGTACACACACACAACACTTAAGAGAGGCCTGACCTAGGGCCTTCTCTTACAGAGGTGGGCGTGGCCGATGGCGGTGTAAGTCAGAAAAAATTAAGACTCAACCATGGAATGAGTGCAACATAACCAACTCAGCCGTGCCAACATGAAGATTAAAAAGGTGACCTGAAAGGGTCTACTACTTTTAACACCATGTGGCGCCAGCCAGTGGTCATAATAGGGACCAAGCTCAAAGGGGACCAGCTCTAGACCCAACAAACTAGTTGTGGGTAACCAGCTACACAACCTGAGCTAAGCCTACACATTCCAACAGGCAAATGTACATGGTACAAATAACATATGCTACCATGGTTTAAGGGAGGCCCACAAGGCCTACTACCTCAAATGACATGTGCATAAGCCTGAGGCAGTGCTAAGATATGTGAGCAAACATATGATCATAAACCAACAGCACCCAAGACAAGCTGTACTTGGAAGAGAGGCTACTAACAAAAGAGCCAACAATCTAACAGTAAATGTAAAACAGTTGCTGTGGTCAGGATCAACCGGGAGTGAACAAAGACCATATCTATTCTAAGCAGAATAAGACTGTCTACACTCAACCTGAGTGTGCAATCCAATAGGTGATGCACTCAGTGAAGCACAAACCCTAACCGGGGAGTACAATAAACACCACGCACTTAGATAGAGGCTAACCCAAGCCTACAATCTAGAGACAGGTGATAACCTGTGGCAGCACTAAAGTAAGCTCACATAATCGTAGATATGTAGGGCTGCGGCTTAGAACCCAAAGCAAAAAACATGCTTTGTAATACATGCCATCCAACAGAATAAATGTTTCACAGCCTTTAACAACAGAACTAAGATCTGTGATGAACCCTTGAGAACGAGAGCTAAAATCATTTAGCATCGTATATTCAACTTGAATAATATCAAGGGGCTCATACGGAAACATAAGCATGACAGGTTCTGAAAGTGGGGCCTAGCAACACTGCATAACTACCACCTGGGGGAACAAACCAGGAAGGCTAACAACAGCCTATAACCTTAGCTGTTAACCCTAGCCATAGCACCTACATATATTGAAGGGGAAAGGGCATATGGCCAACATCTCCCTCGGGAGGCGGCCAGAACTAGGAATTATACACCCTGAAAAAAAGGGGTAACAAAATAAGGGTGATGTAACAAACAAACACCTAACCTAGCTCTAGCCTAGCTACAAGCTAAGGCCTAGCAGGCTTGGGCTTCACTTTGCAACCTTCAAACATGAAGGGAAAAATGAAGTACTACAAGCCAACAGAGTCAGGTGGCCGAAACAGGCCGACCTGCATACAAATAACTGAAATAATGAGTGCAAACTCAAACAAGACTATAATATAGTTGAAAAAGCTGCACTTAACACAGGGGACTAAACCTAGCGGCCAAAAACAAGGCCTGCAAGAAACTAGCCAGCCTAGTGATTCAGTTATTTTGCCCAAAATAACCCCTTCACACTTACTGACTGTATGCTCAGGAAAACTATACAGGAAAATAAGGTCTAAACTTTTAAAATATAAAAATTAGACCCATTTTACCTCCTGCGGCTCGTAGAACGAAGATTTCCCTTCCTTTCTTAGTATGAAGAACGATAAAATCCAAAGTTCTTTTAAGCCTAAAAGTACTTTTCACTATCAAGCCAGAAGGCGGGCCTTCAGAAAAATATTCATCATGGCCCCAACTGTCAGCCTGACTGTCAAAGCCTGAGCACATAGCTTTTTTTTTTTATGTCTGAAATGCTCCCGGGAGGTGGAGGAAGAAGAAAGAGCGAGGGCAAACAAAAGAAATGCCCCGCGAGAGAGAGGAGATCGATCAGCGGTACTGTTGGCGCCTAAGATCGATCACCTCCTTCAGGTCCTGCTTCTTCCTCCTAGCATCCCGCCGTCTCTGCAACTTACTCCGAGGAGGAGGAGGCACGCGAGCGGCGACACTGGATTCCTGGGCCTGTCTCTGAGCCTCGACTCGAGACTGGCCCGGACCTCCCGGCTGTTTGGGCCCAGAGCTGGATCTGAGTGGGATACAAGATCTAAATGCTGCAGAGCGCGCCCTCGCCTCCCTGAACTTTTCAACCACCGCCTCGACAGAGGTACCGAAAAGCTCAGTAGGCGATACCGGAGCATCGAGAAGAAAGTTCTTCTCTTTCTCCCCGATGTCCGCACAGTTCAACCACAGATGTCGCTCTGTGGCCACAATGGCCGCCATTGACCTGCCGATCGAGGTGGCCGTCTGCTTGGTGGCCCTCAGAGCAAGATCCGTGATGCGGCGCAGCTCTGCCACCGCCTCAGGGGACAGACCCTGCCCCTGGTCCAGATCCTTAAGCAGATCAGCCTGGTAGGCTTGCAACACTGCCATCGTGTGCAATGCCGCCCCAGCCTGACCCGCACCGGCGTAAGCCCTGCCATTCAAACGTGATGTCATTTTCAGTGCTTTGGATGGCAGGACCGGAGCTCTCAGTGTCGGTGCGCTCCCTGTAGCGAGATAGTTCGCAAACGTCTCATCAACAGGTGGCATCGACACGTACCCATGCTGGCCCAATCCCTCAACATCAGCGAAACTAGCCCGCTGATATCGATGAATTCGGGCCGAGTATGGGTTCTTCCATGCCTTCTTGATCTCAGAATGCAGATTGGGAAGGAATGGAAGGCTCACTGGAGTTATTGGGTTATGGTCCGAAAGGAACCGTTCGTCAAGGCTGCCGCGAACAGGCTCCTTCCTAACGCGCTCCCAAGGCAGCTGCAGCCTGCCCGAGGCGCGCTCCATAACCTCCAATAACTCCATATACGCCGGGCAGGGCGGCCTGGAGGGAGCCGCGGGCTCGCCCGCTTCTCCCTCCTCGGCCATCTCCTGCTCTCTGGGGCTTGCAGCCAGAAGAGCACTCGCTCCTGGATCCGAAGACGTCAAAGATAAGACGTCATCGTCATCCAGGGGCGTGTCCTCGTCAGCCGCTTCGGTTTGAGAAAGGTTAACGCCCTTCTCAAATTTCTCAGCGAGCTCCACCTGTGAGCCCCATGATTTCAGCTGCCGCTCAGCCTCAGCACGAGCAGGGCCGGAACCACCGGGCAAAGGTGCTAACACCTTTTCCCTCGAGAAGAGGGCCAGACGAGAATGGAGCGTCCTCATAGGAAGACGCTCACAATTAATGCAGACAGCGCCCTTGAGCACTGTCCGCGCATGCTCCTCGCCCAAACAAAAAACGCACAGGTCGTGTGAGTCCTCCGGTGTTAGAAACCTGGGACAAGGATTAGCACACTTCCTGAAACGTTTGTCAGTCATGATGCAATTCCTTACCGGAGATGAGATCAATGGCAAAGACAAGACAGTCCCGAAAGATGAGAATATGTTGACTGCTTCCTCGGGCGCCCCCTTTATACTTCCGGGTTCGCGCCATGATTACGTCATAGGCTGTCGCCGGCCAATAGGATTGGAGTGGTGTGATTCTTTGGCATTTCGGACACCTATCACGAGTGACGGTTCCCCATAGCGGTAAACGCAGAGTTGAGTTCCCTTTCGAAAGGGAACCACTACGTTGAACACGCTTCTTGTATGTAAAAACTAAAGAACCTGTACACGGAAAGATCGCAAGAAAAACTTTTGACATGTGCTGGCAATTTGTGAATCGGTTCGAAACAGCAGAAGATAGAATCATGATTCAAAAATGAATCGATTTCCCCCCCACCCCTACTGAACATTCTTCTGCAGTAAGAGCATGCAAAATCAAGTCTGCATTTTTGTTTTAGTAATTTAATATCTTTCTCTCTAGGTCTGGGTCAGTGGGTGTGGAAACGCAACTTATTTTTACAAATGAGACTGTTATTCCAAATGCAACAATCATTGAAGACAATCTTAAGACAGGAATTAATGAATCAAAAGTGTTCCTTGGTTCTGTGATTCCTGGCAGTGTCATTGGTGAGTTCCTCATTCTCTCAAGCTGTTTTTAAATGTATATAACATTTTTGCATCCAAATGCTAATTTATACTTGTTTTCATGTTTTTTCAGTGAAAGAAAACTCAACTTTGAATACCAGCACAGTTGTTCCTCCTGGTACCATAAACACCACTGTCTCTACTGATCTGTCAAGCACAACTGGACCTAATCATCTTACAGATACTACAATTCCAACCAGCACATCGATCACAACTGCTCCAGCTGGCCAGTCAAGCAATGCAGTTCATATTGATTTAACAAGTACAAGTGCTTCTACTGTTATTTCAAACAGCGTACCTTCTACAGATGTATCAAGCACAACTATACTTTCTGGTTCATCTGGCACTGCAGTATCTGTATCAAGTGCAGCTGCTGAAAAGATCACCACATCTGTATTATTTGCGAACTCAACACACTCTGAAGTTGTCACCACCTCAACCACATCTTCAGTGCCAACCTATCATCTATCAACTAAAGCCTCCACAACAACCACTTATATATCAAATAAACCTACAACAGCAACCACTCATCTATCAACTAAAACCACTACAGCAACCACTGCTCTATCAAATACAGCTACCACAGGTCCAGCAGTGCCAGGCGAGACATTCGTTATTCTGCAGATCCGTTTACAGATACAATATACTGAAGTTTACAATAACCCTGCTACTATGGAGTACCAGACTCTGGCCCTCAACATCAGTATTGAGGTGATTTAAGAAATATTTTAGTAATATTAAAATACATAAATTTTGTCCAGACTACATATATAGAGAGTTACTGTAAATTATAGCTTAAATCTGTGTGTTTCTATGTGTTTATGTAGCTGAATCGAGTCTACCGGGGAATTTATGGGACCAATTTCCTCAGAGCCTTCGTGATGGGATTCTGGTATGTTACATGACTCTCATTTTTTATCTTTCCTTTCTATTCTCTTCTTCCCTCTTCTTTCTTTCTTGCTCATCACTGCAGAAATCAGTGATATCTTCGTCCAGCTCAGTTCAGTGCTCATCCAACATGGTCAGTGCAGTCAGGTCAATAATATTGTTGAATATTAACCCTCTGGGGTCTGAGGATTTTCGGGGCCCTGGAGAAGTTTTGACATGCCCTGACATTTGTGCTTTTTTCAGTTGTTCATAAACATATTAATGGAAAAAGTGTCATTACACTGTATTCAGCACAAACTAGGCTACAATAATATGTGAGGAACATGTACGTACATGTTTGTGTTTTTGAAGGAATAACGTTTATGCGTGGTTATTGAAAAAACAAAAACTTAAGTCACTGAAATAAAGCCAAAAAAAAAAAAAAAAATAATCTTTGTTCACAAGACTTCTGGGTATTGGAGGTTGTAGACTAGAGTTTTTGCTTCAAAAAGATGTAAACATTATCCTGCCTACTCGTTCATATAAAACAATATATTGATTTAGTTTTTGTAAGACACTTTTTGTCAAGAAACACAGTATGCATGGAGGCATGAATCATCTTGAATAATGAGGTAATTCACACCTGAGAAGACAAAAGATTCGCATAAAGACCTCTTAATACCTGCATAATAATGAGGCCTTTCAGTCAGGTAGGCTGTGAAAAAACCCTCTGTGATCATGTCTCAAGCTCATCATGGTGTATATCAAACATACAGAAAAAACAGCAATACTGTGAAATATTATTACAATTTAAAATAATGGTATTCTATTATATAATTTAAAATATAATGTATTTCTGTGATGCAAAGCGTCTGAACATTCATGTTACCTCTATGGCATTTCATATAGCCTTTTAGCTTATTTTCTATACAGAGGAGTAATATTTATTCAATATTTATTGTCACCACTATGAATGCTGGATACTGTGTTTTCAATTCATACTTGCAGCCGGAGGGCGCTCTGTGCACATTTAGTCCACAAATTAATCTAAAGAAGAACAGGAAATTCCAGGAACTAACGGCATGTCTTCCAGAGGTCTCTAACCATGGCTTTAACATACAGATAAACACTTTTCAAGACAATAAATACACAATTGAGACGATGTATATATGTATTGCCTCAGAATTTGCGTCTGAATAGCGCTCGCTCCGTGGGTGTGGCCGCATTAGCGGATAATGAGCTGAATCACGGACTTCTGACATGTGTCTCTTTTCATACAGATTACATAAACACAGAATTTTTGTTTTCGATTTGATTTACACGATTTAAAACCTGACATTTCAACGTTTCTTTAGACATAAGTCTAATTTTTTTGTGATTAGTATTCACTAAGTTACAGTTCATTTTCTGAGAACTATCAGATTGGACTTCATTCAGAGGGAGACGACAGATCACGCATCATGTTAGCTTTCTTTATTTTGCAAAAAGCACAACATTTTGTTGACACTGGTAAGAAAAAAACCGAGGTGGTATCGCCGGCGTGACCGCCGACCCGAGAGAGTTAAGTATCCCTAACTTAGCAACCCAAAGGCGGCTGTGGTAAGGAAACCAGACACCATCGGGTGACAGAAATTGAGAAAAAAAAAGAAAAAAAAAAAACCTAGAAGAAACCAGGCTCAGTCACACAGTTCTCCTCTGGCCAAACGAATGAACATGGTGTGATTATGATTCCAGGCTGCATCACAAGTCAGACTGTGGATCTATCTTTCTTGTGCAGGAAAATAAATAGTAGATTTGTGTCACCCATTAGACCAGGGTTTTCCCACCACATTTCTTGGTCCACCTGTACGATGGCCCTGGAACCAATTGTAGGGCCATTCCTCTATCCCAGGGTTTCCCAAATGGGGTTTGCAAATCTGAGGGGTATTCTAGAAAGCAGGTTACATGCATACCCATGTGTTGATATGCACTAAGTATGTGAAAGCTACTGAAGAAAAGAAGAAAGAAGTAATATGGCACACTTTTTTATCGTCCATTTCCATGGTGACTCCTTGATTGGTCGCTCTGTTGAGAATATCTTGTGTGTTAACCATGAACATACTCTCAGTTGGCTTGAACTTACTCCCGGACAAGTTTTTGGAACCAGCATACCTGGAGTAAGCAAGGTTTGGGTTAATCAACTGAGAGTTCAGGTATGTTTGATGCTTTCCAGGATTCCCCCCTGTTGATTCATGGGTGAATTTAGGGGGTTTGTGAGTTGATGAGAAGCTATTAATTATTTCAATGCAGGGCTGCAAAATTAATCAAAATAACATTGCTTTATTGATCGGTGCCATTATCAAATCACAAAAGGTTGTGATTTAATTAAGCAAGTAGTCTGATGCACTGCATGTTTCAGAGAGAAGTGTGACTCCTTGTAAATAGTGCTTCACACAAACTCCACCTTTGCATGTGCTGCGAGGATGAATCACTTATAACATGTATTTGGGAACCTAACGTGCACCAGGTTTACATTTGCATAATTTACAACATGTTTGTTTTGTTCAATTTCTACCAGTTTGCTGTATTGACAAGCCTAATTATATTTGCATGTGGATAAAGCTGGATGTATGTTTTGTAGTTGGAATTATTAATTCATTATGCAGTCACAGGGAAATCTGTCAGGTTCGAAAGGTTTGAGCTCTGTAAGGTATTGTTTAATGTTAATTAATTATAAGAGTAATTCTGCACTAAAATCTCCATTTGATGTTGAATAATGGAGAAACCAGGCTACATCGGGGGACAATTATTCTCTGGCTATACAGACAAAATATGTCAGTAATTACATGAATCTTTTAGTGAAAAGATGTAGATGTGGAAGCATTGGATGTTGCTTGGCACAGGATGCGATTTGTACACATCGGACAGCAACATTAAGCTGAGTCTATGCTGGATCTGGCTCTAGGAAGGGATGCAAAATGTAGATTGAGCGAAGGAATGGAGCTCAAGCGTAATTCAGGCAGACCACGGCTATATATATGTATATATATATAGCTCATTGTTGCTCAGTTTTGTCCAACTAACACAGTACCTGTATCAGTTTCACATACAATTATGTAAACCACAGCAAGGTTTACTTGTGGACAGCTCAGAAGCCTTCAGAACTAAGCCTGCCACCAAATAATCTTCAGAGCTTCTACAATAATCTTAATCAACACAGTGGTCCTGACTGAATTGTCTTTATTGCTCTGAAATATGCAGATCTGACAGCTTTCAGATAAAAACACCATCCCATCATGTCACCAGATTTGTATTGGGAAGCAATTTATTGTATGTTAAAGGCACAATAGGCAAGATCTTTAGATTAAAATATCCAACAAACCAATAGAACTAGGTTATATATTTTGTTGACGTATGTACTTACATTATTCCAAATGTTTCCAACAACGTTTTTATTTAAATGCAGAGAAATCAGCAGTTTTGACCAGTGACACGGCCTGTGTCATTGTGTTGCCTATCAATGACATCATATCCTCGTTACCCTCAACTTCCAGTTTTACTTCTGTAGAATCGATGGAAACACCAAAGATGCTTTAATATATTATGTGTTTTATTAGACAGGTGAGCAACTATTTGGATACCTTTATTGACAGAAAACTAATCACCGTTTTATAGTTCAACACGGTTAGTCTTATTGTTTGAATCTCTTGCTTTCTTAATTTACCGTGAATACCATGTTTGTACCTCAAAGAAAACGCTGTCTTGTCAAGTGGCTAACATAGCCACAGTAAACAACAAAATAAAAGGAGCAGCAGCATAATAAAAACAGTAAGGTAAAAGCCCCACCCCGCTACATACCACAGTAAATTAACTAAATTAACTCATCCATAACCCTGATTTCTGCCCAAGTTCAGTTAAATTGCTTTCAGCTGTGGTGGTGAAGAGAACTTCCATGATTCAATGCTTATTCACGTCGTCATCAAGCGTTGTTGCATTCTCAATATTTATTATTTGTTTAGCCTCAGATGCAGGACTTGTTCATTAGCTTTTATAGGCCGGTATTTGTTACCACAGAAAACCGCTTGCCATGTTGATATACCATGTTGAACACGCTGCTTATATGTAAAAACTAAAGAACCCGTACACAGAAAGATTTCAAGAAAAGGTTGACATGTGCTGGCAATTTGTGAATCGGTTCGAAACAGCAGAAGATAGAATCGCAATTCATATCCTTCATTCCACAGTAACGTTAATAAAACTCATTCATGCCGTCATCAAGCTACACTTTTGTTTTGAATAAGCGACCTCTAGCGGCAAAATGTGCATACTGTGCACATTTTAAGCACAAAGCCTTAAAGCTCTCTCAGCAATTTTCTGCTTTCCACTTTCATTTTAAGACAAATATATGTTTGAGTGCAGATACAGTACAAAGTTAATGCTTAATCTAATCACTGGATAGAGTTGTTTCTTAGTGTAGCTAGATGTGAACATCCTTAAAGAAGCAACTATTTCTATTTCAGCAGTTGTCTCTGTACCTTTTGCCAGGATATGTCAGCAGCAATATGACACGTTTTCATATGAGATTAAAGATCTCATTTCAAATCACACCTTTTTTTTGCCAAATTGTGCAGCCCTAATTGAATCATAAAAATTAAAATAATTTTAAAATAACCTTAAAATAACCTGAGTTACTATAATGCATTACATATTTTTACTAAGTGAATATTGATATATTGGTAATGATACTTGGTTGATTTTTAATTGGATAAGCAAAATCATGCCTGCATTTTCATTGTAGTAATTTAGGTATTTTCATGTCTAACTTTTTTTTTTCTTTTTTTTTTTTCCTGCAGGCCTGGTTCAGTAGGTGTGGATACAGCACTTATTTTCACAAACGACACTGTGCTTCCAAAGGCAAAAGTTATTGAAAAAAATCTTGAGACAGCAATTGTTGAATCAAGAGCATTCCTTGGCTCTGTGTTGACTTCCAGTATCACCGTTGGTGAGTTCCTCATTTTCTCAAACGGTTTTTGAAAGTAGACAATGATTTACTAGAATTTTTCCTTCAGTGGCTGATTTATACTTGTTTTCTTATACTTTCAGTGGAACAGCAAGGTACAACTTTGACTACCCAGGCATCACAAAATGTTCCTGTAACACAAACATCTTCTGCTGTTGCACCGGTTCTGTCTAGTATGCTGTTCATGCTTTTGCTTCTGCTATAGAATGAAACACTGTAGCTCTGCAATGTTTTTCCTCAATGTCACATTCAAGCCTACAATATTATGAAAACTATCTGGTGTTTTGGATACATTACTCTTAATTTTTATGTTATGGAAAAATTGTGATGCATTATTTATTCTGAAAATAGTTCTTTCAGGCATTTCTTGGGACAACTGGGAATTTCTGCACTACTTTTAACACATTTGCAATATCTACAATGTTTGATTTGATTGTTGCTTTTTATTTCCTTGGATATTACAATAAATTTGAAATGAAAATCTGAAGTGTAAAGTCAATGGTTTTGATTAAAAAAATTATACACAAAATCAGTCTAAACTGAAATCAAAACACACAGTATGTCAAACACCACTATGAAACAGTGATGGTTTTTATGACCTGCACAGGACACAGAAAATGTCTCAGGTTACGACTGTAACTATGGTTCCCTAAAAAGGGAACAAGACGCTGCATCAATGATGCCTAGACAGTCAGTACAAAATAATACAAAAGCAGTATTTTTGTTTCAGGTATTTCCTTTTGTTTGTTTGTTTGTTTGTTTTTCCCCACAAATGTAAGTGTCATAGTAAGTGTCTTTAAGATGCATATGGTTTATGTAAATGCACTCTGGAGATGTACGTGTGCTTACTGGAGCTCCCATTAGCTGTACACAATAAAACGTGTTTTTACAGCAAAATCACAACTATACTATACTATCTAGCATCTTTACACCTTCAGCAATTCAGCAGTTTACTATACAGTAGTTCAACAAATACGATTTTAACGCAAGGAACCATGTTTCTGGTTTTTAATACTCAAATTTGAAAACACCTGAGTTGCTGTTCTCTTCAATGTTTGATTATTATGTATCCTCAACTGTGGCCTAGGGAAGTATGCGGTTTCAGACGCAGCCTTAGACTTTGATAAAAAAGTCCTATTTGACATATGTGACACTGAAATCTGGGTCAGTATGTAAAACACTTCTCAGAAATGTTCTTAAGGATAGACTTAAGCTTTGACTTCAGAGACGCATTAACTCCTTGGGGTCGGCGGTCGTGCCGGCAATACATGAAGACTGTTTTTTTAATAGGCTTTATAGACAGACAGATTGAGAGTGACTCTTGAAGGACCAACACCACATCCTCTTGTACCAATGTTTGAAGAATATATCTTCCAGAATCGCAGAAGTAAAATGTGGGAGTTCATTTTAGTCCATCTCCTATCCTGAAAAGTCCATCTTGAAGATGTGGAATAAAAATTATCTTCCAAAACTTACTGCCAGATTCTGGAAGATAAATTCTTCAAACAGTGGTACAAGATGCGGTGCTGGTACTTCAAGAGTCACTCTCAATCTGTCTGTCTATAAAGCTTATATATATATATATATATATATATATATATATATAAATGCAGTCCATGTATTTTACAACACTTCAGCTTAGGGGAACTGTAAATCCAACCAACGATTTCCAAAGAAACCAAAGGTGGTTGTGCACTGTCCTTTCGCACAACTGGCCATCCCACATATATAAAGCTAGGGATTCGAAAGCGCCATCACTGACCTCCCCATTTTAGTCCTAGATGTTTGTCTATGTGTAAGGTAACCTTGATGGATGATGTAAATCCCAACGCTTGTACACCACTTTCTAAAAAGTGGAAATGGGTGAAAAGGGTCAAATAAAATTTTATAAAAAAGCGAGGGTGTTCCATGTACCTGGCCGGGGTCATAGGGTCAGAATATTCTCTGTAATCCACTCCAATGAACTTTTTTATTATATTTATATATTTATAATTGATTCAGAGTGTGTGTAGTATATTTATAATGTTATTAATATTTATGTATATTTATAAAACCAATCATGTTGGGGTAATTGTGATCCGGGCTATTTTATGCAGGGGTATTTTATGATCGGGCTATTTTAAACAGGGTTAAAATAAAAGCGGGGTAGGTTTAAGAGCTTAATGGTAAAAGAGATTAGGTTTTTAGGGCTAAAAAAATAGAAAAATGCTCTTAAACAAAAGATACCGTTGTGTGTGTGTATATATTGATATATAGCCCGGGGTCATAGGGTCATAATATTCTCTGTAACCCACTCCAATGAACTTTTTTTTATATATTTATATATTTATAATTGATTCAGAGTGTGTGTAGTATATTTATAACATATTTAAATTTATGTATATTTGTAAAACCAATCATGTTGGGGTAATTATGATCTGGGCTATTTTACGCAGGGGTATTTTGTGATCGGGCTATTTTAAGCCAGGTTAAAACAAAAGTGGGGTAGGTTTAAGAGCTTAGGGTAAAAAAGGTTAGGTTTTAGGGCTGGGTTAGGTTTTTTGGGTTTACAACGAACTCCCCCCATCACAATCTCACCAGATTGTGTGGTTTAAAGTAGGGAGAACGAGGAAAGGCTAGGGTTAGGGTTAGGTTAGGTTAGGTTAGGGTTAGGGTTAGAGTTAGGGTTAGGGTTAGGGTTAGGGTTAGGGTTAGAGTTAGGGTTAGGGTTAGGGTTAGGTTAGGGTTAGGGTTAGGATATAGGGTCCAATACCGGGGATGAGTCAATGACTGATCCTTCTTATCCTGTATATCTTGGGTTCTATAGGTCATAGATTGTTGAAACTTGGTATATATACTAATTAGTGGGCGGGGAGTTGATTGATCTCAGTTTGGGAGCTCTAGCGCCACCAGGCGTCGAGATACGGTATTGCACTCTACTATATATACATATATATGCAAATATCTGGTTCTCCTATGGTTAAGTTGGACTTGTGTTTTGGATGGGTAGTACTTGGGTTGGAGTTGGGTGGAGTTGTGTTGTTATAATTTATGTAAATAATAGGAATCTGTCATGACTGATATTTCTTATCCTGTATATCTTGGGTTCTATAGGTCATAGATTGTTGAAACTTCGTATATATACTAATTAGTGGGCGGGGAGTTGATTGAACTCAGTTTAAACCTGACCGCCGACCCGAGGGAGTTAAAGTAGGGAAAACGAGGAAAGGCACGGGCCGGCGCATGTTTGTGAGGGTGGAGGAACTGTGAATTCCAGTTTTGGGTCGGAGGCTAGTTTCGAAAGTTAATCTGTTCTTTAAGGGTTAGGGTTAGGGTTAGAGTTAGGGTTAGGGTTAGGGTCAGGGTTAGGGTTAGGGTTAGGGTTAGTTAGGGTTAGGGTTAGGGTTAGGATATAGGGTCCAATACCGGGGATGAGTCAATGACTGATCCTTCTTATCCTGTATATCTTGGGTTCTATAGGTCATAGATTGTTGAAACTTGGTATATATACTAATTAGTGGGCGGGGAGTTGATTGATCTCAGTTTGGGTTAGGGTTAGGGTTAGGGTTAGGGTTAGAGTTAGGGTTAGGGTTAGGGTTAGGGTTAGGGTTAGGTTAGGGTTAGGGTTAGGGTTAGGGTTAGGGTTAGGGTTAGGGTTAGGTTAGGGTTAGGGTTAGGGTTAGGGTTAGGGTTAGGTTAGGGTTAGGGGGTTAGGGTTAGGGTAGGGGTTAGGGTTAGGTTAGGGTTAGGGTTAGGGTTAGTTAGGTTAGGGTTAGGGTTGGTGGGTTAGTTAGGTTAGGGTTAGGGTTAGGGTTAGGGTTAGGGTTAGGGTTAGGGTTAGGGTTAGGGTT